>NW_022592311.1:0-3795 GCF_004348235.1 Phoca vitulina
AAACTGAAGACACAAAAAGATGGAAAAACATTCCACGCTCATGGATCTAAAGAATAAACATTGTTAAAATGTCTGTGCTACCCAGAGCAATCCATACCTTCAATGCCATCCCGATCAAAATTCCAATGACATTTTGCAAAGTGCTGGAACAAACAATCCTAAAATTTGTATGGAATCAGAAAAGACCCCAAATCGCCAAGGATATGTTGAAAAAGAAAAACAAAGTTGGGGGCACCACGTTGCCTGATTTCAAGCTATATTACAAAGCAGTGATCACCAAGACAGCATGGTACTGGAACAAAAACAGACATATAGACCAATGGAACAGAATAGAGAGCCCAGATATGGACCCTCAACTCTATGGTCAAATAACCTTTGACAAAGCAGGAAAAAACATGCAATGGAAAAAAGACAGTCTCTTCAATAAATGGTGCTGGGAAAATTGGACAGCTATATACAGAAGAATGAAACTTAACTGTTCTCTAACACCCTACACAAAGATAAACTCAAAATGGATGAAGGACCTCAATGTGAGACAGGAATCCATTGACATTGGCCACAGCAACTTCTTTCAAGATACATCTCCAAAGGCTAGTGAAACAAAAGCAAAAATGAACTTTTGGGACTTCATCAAGATAAAAAGCTTCTGCACAGCAAAGGAAACAGTCAACAAAACAAAGAGGCAACCCACAGAATGGGAGAAGATATTTGCAAATGACACTACAGACAAAGGGCTGACTTCCAAGATCTATAAAGAACTTCTCAAACTCAACACCCAAAAAACAAATAATCAAGTCCAAAAATGGGCAAAAGACATGAACAGACACTTCTCCAAAGAAGACATACAAATGACTAACAGACACATGAAAAAATGTTCATCATCATTAGCCATCAGGGAAATTCAAGTCAAAACCACATTGAGATACCACCTTTCACCAGTTAGAATGGCAAAAACTGACAAGGCAAGAAACACCAAATGTTGGAGAGGTTGTGGAGAAAGGGGAACCCTCTCACACTGTTGGTGGGAATGCAAGTTGGTACAGTCACTTTGGATAACAGTATGGAGGTTCCTCAAAAAATTCAAAATAGAACTACCCTATAACCCAGCAATTGCACTACTGGGTATTTACCCCAAAGACATAGATGTAGTGAAAAGAAGGGCCATACACACCCCAATGTTCATAGTAGCAATGTCCACAATAGCCAAACTGTGGAAAGAGCTGAGATGCCCTTCAACAGATGAATGGATAAAGAAGATGTGGTCCATACATACAAAGGAATATTACTCAGCCATCAGAAAGGATGAATACCCAACTTTTACATCAGCATGGATGGGACTGGAGGAGATTATGCTAAGTGAAATAAGTCAAGCAGAAAAAGTCAATTATCATATGGTTTCACTTATTTGTGGAACATAAGCAATAGCATGGAGGACATTAGGAGAAGGAAGGGGAAAATGAAGGGAGGGAAATTGGAGGGAGGGACGAACCATGAGAGACTATGGACTCTGAGAAACAAACTTAGGATTTTAGAGGGGAGGGGGTTGGGGGGATGGGTTAGCCTGGTGATGGGTATTAAGGAAGGCACGTACTGCATGGAGCACTGGGTATTATATGAAAACAATGAATCGTGGATCACTACATCAAAAACTAATGATGTATGGTGACTAACATAATAAAATTAAATTAAAATAAAAATATAAAATCCTTGAGAACACAGGCAACATCCTCTTTGACCTCAGCCACAGCAACTTCTTCCTAGAAACATCGCCAAAGGCAAGGGAAACAAGGGCAAAAATGAACTATTGGGACTTCATCAAGATAAAAAGCTTTTGCACAGCAAAAGAAACAGTCAACAAAACCAAAAGACAACCGACAGAATGGGAGAAGATATTTGCAAATGACATATCAGATAAAGGGCTAGTATCCAAAATCTATAAAGAACTTATCAAACTCAACACCCAAAGAACAAATGATGCAATCATGAAATGGGCAGAAGACATGAACAGACATTTTTCCAAAAAAGACATCCAAATGGCCAACAGACCCATGAAAAAGGGCTCAACATCACTTGGCATCAGGGAAATCCAAATCAAAACCTCAATGAGATACCACCTCACACCAGTCAGAATGGCTAAAATTAACAAGTCTGGAAACGACAGATGTTGGCAAGGATGCAGAGAAAGGGGCACCCTCCTACACTGTTGGTGGGAATGCAAGCTGGTGCAGCCACTCTGGAAAACAGTATGGAGGTTCCTCAAAAAGTTGAAAAGAGAGCTACCCTACAAACCAGCAATTGCACTACTGGGTATTTACCCCAAAGATACAAATGTAGTGATCCAAAGGGGCACATGCACCCCAATCTTTACAGGAGCAATGTCCACAATAGCCAAACTAGGGAAAGAGCCTAGGTGTCCATCAACAGATGAATGGATAAAGAAGATGTGGTGTATATATATATACAATGGAATATTATGCAGCCATCAAAAAAATGAAATCTTGCCATTTGCAATGACGTGGATGGAACTAGAGGGTATTATGCTAAGTGAAATAAGTCAATCAGAGAAAGACAAGTATCATATGGTCTCACTGATATGAGGAATTAGAGAAACAAGACAGAGGATCATAGGGGAAGGGAGGGAAAAATGAAACAAGACAAAACCAGTGAGAGAGACAAACCATAAGAGACTCTTAATCTCAGGAAATAAACTGAGGTTTGCTGGAGTGGAGGGGGGTGGGAGGGATGGGGTGGCTGGGTGATGGACACTGGGGAGGGTATGTACTATGGTGAGCGCTGTGAATTGTGATGAATCACAGACCTGTACCCCTGAAACAAATAATCCAGTATATGTTAATTAAAAAAAAATTTTTAATAGTATTATATACATATTATAGGCAAAAAATATTTTCCAAAATAATTAAATATACTGAAATGTAGATGGGGATGCATATGGATTCTGAAATAAAATTAACTTTGTTTTGTTAGTCTTTTCAAAAGGTAATATTTGGGACAGTAAAAGGCAGTAAGACCAATAGATTATAGTTCCAAATGGAATCAAAGCACTTTTGGAGCCAGAATATTAGACAGTAGTACTTTTACCCTCACTCAATAGTACATACCAAATAGTATGTTCAGTATTATATCATTTTTTCTAAATCTTTATAACTTTGGAAAATCAGGAAGGGAAACAAAAATATGTTAACAGTAGTTGGTTATCTTGGGGAAATAGGATTATGGTAATTTTTGTTTTCTTCTTTATGCATATCTTTTTTGAAATTTTCATTAATTATGACATATTACTTTTGTAATATAAATTACCTTATTTGGATGGAACTGGAGGGTATTATGCTAAGCAAAATAAGTTAGAGAAAGACAAATACCATATGATTTCACTCATACGCAGAATTTAAGAAACAAAACAGATGAACATAGGGGAAGGGAAGGAAAAATAAAATAAGATAAAAACAGAGAGGGAGGTAAACCTTAAGAGACTCTTAACCGGGCGCCTGGGTGGCTCAGTTGGTTAAGCGACTGCCTTCGGCTCAGGTCATGATCCTGGAGTCCCTGGATCGAGTCCCACATCGGGCTCCCTGCTCGGCAGGGAGTCTGGTTCTCCCTCTGACCCTCCCCCCTCTCATGTGCTCTCTCTCATTCTCTCTCTCTCAAATAAATAAATAAAATCTTTAAAAAAAAAAGAGAGACTTAACTATAGGAAACAAACTGAAGGTTGCTGGAGGGGTGGGGGGGATGGGATAACTGGGGGATGGGCATTAAGGAGGGCACTTGAAGTAATGA
>NW_022592312.1:0-3644 GCF_004348235.1 Phoca vitulina
TGTGTCAAATAAATAAAATCTTTAAATAAAATAAAATAAAATTCTTCGTTTATCACTATTTTTTACCATTTTAATTACTATGTGTCTTGGTGTGTACCTCCTTAGGTTGAATCCTAACAGGGGGATTTCTGTGCCCCTGAATCAGGATCTCTGTTTCCCTCCCATGATGTGGGAAGTTTTCAGCTATTACTTCTTCAAATACATTTTCTGTCCCCCTTTCTCTCTTATGCTTGATGGAGTCACTGAATTTTCTAAGTCTATTCTCATTATGTAGTATTTATTTGTCTCTCACCTGTTCAGCTTGATTGCTTTCCATTACTCTATCCTCCAGGTCACTTACAGGCTCCTCTGCTTCCTGTAGCCTACTGTTTATTTATTCCATCTATTGTATTTTTAATTTCATTTATCGAGTTCTTCACCTCTGATACGTTATTTTTTATCTCTCTCTTTTTTTTAAAGAGTTTATTTATTTGTTTAACAGAGAGAGACACAGCAAGAGAGGGAACACAAGCAGGGGGAGTGGGAGAGGGAGAAGCAGGCTTCCTGCCAAGCAGGGAGCCCGATGCAGGGCTCGATCCCAGGACCCTGGGATCATGACCTGAGCTGAAGGCAGGCACTTAATGACTGAGCCATCCAGGCACCCATTTTTTATCTCTTTGTCAAGAGTTTCACTGATGTCCTCCACCCTTTTCTGAAGTCCACTATCTTTATGAGCATTACTTTAAATTCTTTATCAAACATCTTACTTTTTTCTGTTTCACTTAATCTCCTGCTGTGATTTTGTCCTGTTTTTTCATTTGGGACATATTCCTCTGTTTCCTCATTTTGTCTATCTGTGTCAGTTTCTCTTTGTTAGGAAAGTCAGCTACACCTTCTGCTCTTGAAAGTAATGGCTTCATGAAGAAGAGGTCCTGTACTGCTCTGCAGTATAGTGTCCCCTGTTCACCAGAACCTGGCACTTCAGGGGAATCTCCTGTTTGTGTTGCTTGTGTTGTGTCTGAGTCGCTTTTTCTTTCAGTCCAGACATCTTCATTGACTCTGTATCTGTTGTGGGCTTTGCTTGCTTTCTGTGGTGTTAGTGAGACACAGGCTGCGAGCTCTGAGAAGACATCAGGTGAGCTAAGGGCTGAGGTCAGCATGCTTGGAGTGTGCCAGTCCTCAGGAGAACACATGGGCAAGGCACACTGCTAGCAGGTTAAGTAGCAAGTGTCTGCGCAGTGCTGCCCACAGGTGGCCCTTTGTTTATGCTGGGCAGCAGGGGAGGAAAATGGTGCCTGCCACCTCCTTTGTTCCCAGAGAAGTCCCCTAACACACTCAAAATCAGTATAAACATATCTTCCTCTTGTTTGTCCCAGGCACTATGCAAACTGTCATTTCTATGTTGCCTCTCTATGGGCTGCTGTATCTTTAAAGGCAGGATCCAGCTATCACTCACTCTCCCATCTTGCCCGGTGCTGAGTCAGCTGACTTTTTAAGCTCCAGACTCCAAATCCTGTGATTTATACAAACTCATGGAATTCAGCCCCTCTGGTTTTCAAAGCCAGATGTTATGGTTTGGGATCCCTAGTGTGAGAGACTGTTTTCTTTCCCCTCTCTACACCCATAGCTCCCTCCCTCCTGTGGGCAGCTCCCAACCACTGTTTCTACCCTTGGTAACCTCTCAGATGCAGCTTTTTTTTTCTTTAAAGAGTTCATTTATTTATTTGAGAGAGAAAAAGAGAGAGGGAAAGCACAGAGGGAGAATGAGAGGGAGAAGCAAACTCCCCACTGAGCAGAGAGCCCGACATGGCACTTGATCCCAGGACCCTGAGATGACCTGAGCTGAAGGCAGACACTTAACTGACTGAGCCACCCAGGCACCCCCTCAGATGCAGCTTCTTTACATTTAGTTGTGGAGTTTGTTCTGCCCATCTTTGGATTGCCCTCTAGCGTATTTACATCGATGTGAGTGATATCTAGTTGTCAACATGGGATGGGGTGAACTTAGGGTCCTGCTACTCCACCATCTTCCCGAGCTTCCCAACAATGCATGTATTTTAAAATCAAATTAACCAAGTAAAATACAGCATAACACTTTTATGATGCACCCTTTTAACTTAAGTTACCACTTTTTAAAGATATTACACACCTTGAAGTTTTTTCAAACAAAAAAGCAGGTGAAATATTTACTTGGGTCTACTAGTTGATCAAAAAATTCTATTTTTTTGTCTAAATTCTACTAATAGTTACAATTGAATGAGGTTCTCATTTTTCAGTATAAAGTTATATCTCATGTCACTTTGAGTCATAAAATAGCTGCAATGCAATATTAGGTCATATAAAGATATTCAGGGAAATGGAGGAAACTAAAGACTGAGAATCATAAAATGGTCGATTCCATGCATTCTCACATAATTTCATTAGAAAACCTTAAACTCAATATTATTCTAATCTAGTTATTTCTCTTCTGAAAAACCTAATATCTGGGAGAAGACACTATTCTTATCTCATCAAAACTGGAGTATTTTTTTCCCAGACAATGTGAAAGAAAAGAAAGAAAAGAAAAGAAAAAAAGAGTTGCTACCATTAGATATCATTCAATCAGTATCCTTTACTAGTTTTCCATTTTTGCTGTTTGTACCTTCACTATGAGTCATTGCTCTTATAAAGAATAACTAAGCTTTCTTAAGAGAACTCTACCTGCTGAACTTTCAGAAAATACCATAAAATGCAGACAAAAACAAGGGATCAGTAATACTACACTAAGGTTCTGGAACATGGGACCTATGACAAATAGAATAAGAAAATGTAAACACTCAGAAAAGAGAGGTGAAACAAGCTATTACTATCAACAACTGTATCCCATCTCATTCGGACAAACTTGGTAAAATATCTAGCTTATTAAATCATAAAGGGCATGTAATGAGATTGTCACAAGGTGGCAGCTGTGCAGTCTCAGTAGCTGTTATTCCAAAAGAATTTGGTTCTTAATCATGGGTGTGCATGGAGAGTTCAAGGTCTGTACTACTGTTCTTTATAAACAAGACAAAAACTATGTTAGAACAGATAAAATCATCTCTCTCACACTGTTCATAACACTGTTTCTCTTTTGGCCAGGACTGACCATCTCAGATTAGAGGTCACTTCCTTGGAGAAACTGTCCCCGCCCAAGCTGCAGTGAGTTAGCAATCCTTCCCTTGTGCTATCAAAGCCCAATGAGTCCCCAATAGCAGAAGCACCTTATTAGTAGTTTGCATCCCCCATTAAACTGTGGGTCTGTGAGACTCTATACATCTTTTGCTATTACACCCCAGGGACTGGCACATAGTAAAAATTTAATACATACTGAATGATCAAATATAGTAATAATGAGCATTTTCTGAACATTTACTATATGACAGGACAGTACAGAGGATTAAATCATTTAATCCTCATAGCAACACTACGAAGTAAGTAGGTGCCATCATTTCCGTGAGAGTTAGCATGAAAAAGCATTTGACCACATCCAAAAACAATTACTTGGACCCAAAAAACTGTCTGACTCTAAAGCCTGGGCTCTTAATCACTAAGCTGCCTATACACTTCTAAGTATTAAACTATGTTGATGCAGGTTTGGTATACCATAAGGCTCCTGAACTGGTTCCCAGCCTTTGACTCTATCCTTG
>NW_022592313.1:0-3782 GCF_004348235.1 Phoca vitulina
GGACATTTGTAGCTGGTAGAAAAATGTAACAAGGGATCTACAGGGAAAGCCTCACAGCTGAAGAGACCCTTAACTAAGAATCAAGAGATCTAGGTCCTATCAGTGGTGCTTTTCCTTCCTTGGGGTGTGACGTTGGGCATGTCACTCAGCTTTCCTGAGCCTCAGTTGTCGCTGGGCACAAAATGGCATTGTTCAGCGTCACCCCTGACGTCCCCTTCAACGTAAAAATTCACTGATCATCATCACCAAATAAACATTCTCAGTCAAAATAGGTTTCACAAGAGGTATCTGAAGAAGGAAAAAAAAAAAAAAAGACTATGTCCTCAGTTAAACATTCTCCTTAAAGGACTATTATGCTTAAAGTCAATATCTGTAGTGGAGTTTCAAGAGGCCTTCCTTTCCTCATTCTCTGACCAGTATGCTTAATCTCAAAATGTCCTCTAATCTCTGTGAGGTTTCAGAAGGTCTGAGAGAACAATGCCAGAGAATTAATGTTCTTTTTTTTTTTAAGATTTTATTTATTTATTTTTTTTTGAGAGAGAGAGAGAGCCAGCACACAAGTGGGGGGAGGGGCACAGGTAGAGGGACAAGCCGACTCCACGATGAGCGAAGACCCCCCATGCAGGGGTTCAATCTCACCACCCTGAGATCATGACCTGAAAATCAAGAGTCGGATGCTTAATCGCCTGAACCATCCAGGCTTAATGTTCTAGGATCCAGCAAGTTCAACCTGAATACATTGAATTTCAACTTTCTTCCTTCAGGAATAGATTATTTTGTCCCTACTAAGGAGGTTTTGAGCAACATTTCAATGTTTAAGACTGCCTACTGCTTTTTGTTTAACGGTGGCGCTAGGGATTATCTCAAAAGACACAGGAGACAATAAAAAAAGCACTGGACTTGGAGGAAAAGGACAGGCCTTGGGATCTAGATCACTGCTCCCTAACTGTGTGACATGGACGTGCTCAGTTGAGGTCAGGAGAAGGGACGGTTCTGCTTCTCACTGAGCTGTAGAGATGAAGGAAATGGGATGCCTCAAGGGGCCCATGTGTACGTGCAGCCCGCAGAGTGGGTCCCGACACGTTCAACACAAATGTCTCTGAGCAAGTTCTACTCGGGAAGATCTGTGCGAGAAGGTATGACCACTGTGTTCAGTTGTTTGTCCAGAAGGGGATGTGTTCTAGTTTGGACGTTGTGATGGTTAAGTTTATGAGTGACCTTGACGGGCCACAGGATTAAACATTATTTCTGGGTGTGTCTGATGTTTGATTAAACATTATTTCTGGGTGTGCCTGTGAAGATGTTTCCAGAAGAGATTAACATTTGAAAAGGTGAACTGACTAAAGCAAATGGCCCTGAGCAGTGTGGGTAGGCATCATTCAACCCAAACTCTTAAATGCCTGAATCTCTCTCTGTCTGACAGTTGAAGCTGAGATATCTTCCTGCCCTCAGTGCTCCTGGTTCTCAGACCTTCACACCTGACCCAGAATCTATGCCACCGACACTCAGGCCTTTGAACTATTCCATGAGCCAATTCCTTATAATAAATCATTATCTATCTATCTATCTATCTATCTATCTATCTATCTATCTATCTATCTCCTATTGGTTCTGTTTCTCTGGAGAACCTTGACTAATACAGGCACCAAGAAGGAAGTAAAAGTTTATAACTTCAGAATAATAGACCAAGTAATGATTTAAGGAGTTGTTAATAATGGTGCTATTAATAAACAGTAGGTTAAATGTATTGAATACTTAGAGTGTATACTTTGGTGCTTAGTACTCTGGCTACATTAATTCTTTGAACATACCATAATAGTATTTGTAATAAGCAGATGAGAAAATTGAGGTCCCAAGGAGTTGAACTTACTCAAGACCACTCACCAGTGAGTGGCTAAGCTATATTTTGAACCAGAGTCCAATTCTAGGGTCCATTTTTTTTTAAAGATTTTATTTATTTATGTATTAGAGAGCGAGAGAGAGAGAAACACCATGAGAGGGGAGAAGGTCAGAGGGAGAAGCAGGCTCGCCGCTGAGCTGGGAGCCCGATGTGGGACTCGATTCCAGGACTCCAGGATCATGACCTGAGCTGAAGGCAGTCGCTTAACCAACTGAGCCACCCAGGTGCCCTCTAGAGTCCATTTTTATATACAAAGCAAGCAGTCAACATCATAGCAGGAATAGCTTTGGGAGACAATAATCTATAGAAATTTATACATTAAAAACTTGATATTTAGGGCGCCTGGGTGGCTCAGTTGGTTGGCCAACTGCCTTCGGCTCAGGTCATGATCCTGGAGTCCCTGGATCGAGTCCCGCATCAGGCTCCCTGCTCGACGGGGAGTCTGCTTCTCCCTCTGACCCTCCCCCCTCTCATGTGCTCTCTCTCATTCTCTCTCTCTCAAATAAAAAAATAAAATCTTAAAAAAAAAAAAAACTTGATATTTAGAACTACTGGGAACCTGCGTTGCTCAGTTGTTTAAGCATCTGATTTGATCTCAGCTCAGCTCTTGATCTCATGAGTTGGAGCCCCACATTGAGCTCCAGGCTGGGCGTGGAGACTACTTCAAAAAAAATCCTAAAATTTTGAGCATTGAGAAATCAAGAACACAAGAAACAACAAATGTTGACAAGGATGTAGAGAAAAAGGAACTCTCGTGCTCTGTTGGTGGGAATGAAAACTGGTGTAGCCACTGTAAAAAGCAGTATGAAATTTACTCAAAAATTTAAAACTATAACTATCCTATGATCCAGTGATGATGCTACTGGGTATTTACCCCCAAAATACAAAAACACTAATTCGAAAGGATAGATGCACCCCTGTGTTTATTGCAGCATTATCTACAATAGCCCAATTGCCTATCAATAGATGAATGGATAAAGAAGATGTGGTATACATATACAATGGAAAATTATTCAGCCATAAAAAGATTGAAATCTTGGGATGCCTGGGTGGCTCAGTCGATTAAGCATCTGCCTTTGGCTCATGTCATGATCCCTGGGTCCTGGGATCGAGTCCCCCATTAGGCTCCTTGCTCAGTGGGGAGCCTGCTTCTCCCTCTGCCTGCCACTCCCCCCAATTGTGCTCTCTCTCACTGAAAATAAATAAATAAAATCTTTAAAAAAATGAAATTTTGCCATTTGCAATGACACGGATGAAGGTAAAGAGTATTATGCTAAGTGAAATAAAGACAAATACCATATGATTTCACTCATACGTGGAATTTAAGAAAAAAAAATGAACAAAGAAAAAAAAGAGAGAGAGAGAGAGAGACAAACCAAGAAACAGACTCTTAACTATAGAGAACAAACTGATGGTTACCAGAGGGGAGGTGGGTGGGGGTTGGGAGATACAGGTGATGGGGATTAAGGAGTGCACTTACCATGTTGAGCACTGAGTAATGTATAGAATATCTGAAGCCTTATATTGTACACCTGAAACTAATAAACACTGTATGATGATTTTACTGGAATTAAAATTTAAAAACTTAATAAAATTAAGGAAAAAACCCCAACTTTGAGCATTGAGAGATTCTATAGATCTACAAACTATCCTGAACAGCAGGAAGCTAAATCCCAGGACAAAGAGAACCTAGACAGAAAAGAACATTTTAGATAAAATAGCAACTGTTCTCTTGGTTTTTCTGGTGAAAGGTTAGCATTCCCTCTTATTAAGGAGTAATTGGATGTCTGTATCAGAACTTCACTATATAAAGCCATTTTATGGTGGTTGATCATAAAGTGAAAGAATGTGGGTTTGGTTATCTCTGATGAATACTTTAGAC
>NW_022592314.1:0-3781 GCF_004348235.1 Phoca vitulina
AGGGAGGCTATTGAGGAAGAGATCTTTGGAAAGAATAGGGGAAAGAGAAAGCAATGAAGCACTTCACCTACTTTATAGCTTTTCTTGGAGTTGGCTCTGGAAATGGATTTCAAAATGGTAAAACTCTCTGATAGTTATGTTTATAATTATAATAGTAAGATAATAAGTAATACTTATTGTCTACTAAATAGCATAGAGCATGCTTACCTAAGAACATACACTTTTTTTTTTTTTTTTTTTTAAGATTTTATTTATTTATCTGACAGAGAGAGACACAGCGAGAGAGGGAACACAAGCAGGGGGAGTGGGAGAGGGAGAAGCAGGCTTCCCGCGGAGCAGGCAGCCTGATGTGGGGCTGGATCCCAGGATTCTGGGATCATGACCTGAGCCGAAGGCAGACGCTTAACGACTGAGCCACCCAGGCGCCCCAACTTTACAAAACTTTTTAATTGTAAATTTTCTCTGCCACTTCAAGATACTAATCTATTAAAAGTCTGTTGCCACATCTTCTTTAACCATTCATTTATCAATGCATACTTGGGCTGCTTCCATAATTTAGCTATTGTAAATAATGCTGCTCTAAACATAGGGGTGCATGTATCCCTTTAAATTAGTGTTTTTGTATTTTTTGGGTAAATACTCAGTAGTGCTATTACTGGGTCATAGAGTAGTTCTATTTTTAACTTTTTGAGAAACCTCCATAATGTTTTCCATAATGGCTGCACCAGTTTGCATTCCCACCAACAGTGCAAGAGGGCCATTTGCAACAATGTGGATGGGAGCTAGAGAGGATAATGCTAAGTGAAATAAGTCAGACAGAGAAAGACAAATACCATGTGATTTCACTTATATGTGGAATTTAAGAAACAAAACAAATGAGCAAAAGGACAAGAGAGAGGCAAACCAAGGAACAGACTCTTCACTATAGAAAACAAACTGATGGTCACCAGAGGGGAGGTAGGTGAGAGGATGGGTGAAATAGGTGATGGGGATTAAGGAGTGCATTTATCATGATGAGCACAATACCATTATTGTTGAATCATGAATCGTGTATACCTGAAACTAATACAACACTGTATGTTAACTATATTGGAATTAAAATAATAAAAAATAAATAAAATAAAAGCCAAAAAAGCCTGTTGCCAGTTTTACAACCCAAGAAAGTCTTTTTTAAGGACCTGGGAGCCTTCCTTTTTTAAATGTAAACTTCAAGGGAGATAGTGTCCCCATCTCCCAGTTTCTGTGTAAGGGTAGAAAACTAACTTCTAAATTTAGTGAACACCTTGCTTAAAGCTGTAAAACTATACACTCTCATGAAGATAAGGTAATAGTTACTTTTCCTTTGGATAGCCCAATTAGCAACCACAAGTGGACTGTGATTTTCCCCACCCTCATCTTCTACCCACCACAGCCCACGTCTTAAAAATTATCCAGCCCTTTGTTTTAGTGAAGTTCAGAGTGAGTTCTGGCCTCTTTCACCTACTGTCTTTTATTATTATTATTATTATTATTATTATTATTATTATTATTATTATGTTATGTTAATCACCAAACATTACATCGCTAATTTTTGATGTAGTGTTCCATGATTCATTGTTTGCATATAACACCCAGTGCTCCATTTAGTACGTGCCCTCTTTAATACCCATCACCAGGCTAACCCATCTTCCCAACCCCTCTCCTCTAGAACCCTCAGTTTGTTTCTCAGAGTCCATAGTCTCATAGTTCGTCTCCCCCTCCGATTTCCCCTCCTTCATTTTTCCCTTCCTGCTATCTTCTTCTTCTTCTTTTTTTTTTTTAACATATAATGTATTATTTGTTTCAAAGGTACAGGTCTGTGATTCAACAGTCTTACACAATTCACAGCGCTCACCATAGCACATACCCTCCCCAATGTCTATCCCCCAGCCACCCCATCGCTCCCACCCCCCACCACTCCAACAACCCTCAGTTTGTTTCCTGAGATTAAGAATTCCTCACCTACTGTCTTAAATAGTCTTCCTTGACTGTTGCTATAAACTGAAAGCGTGCCCAGGACCCCAATTCATATGTTGAAACCTAATCCTCAATGTATTTGGAGGTGGGGCCTTTGAGAGATAATGAGGTCATGAGGATGGAGCCCTCATATATGGGATTAGTGCTTCTAAAAGAGACTCTAGAGAGCTCCCTCACCTCTTCTACCAAGTAAGGACACAGCAGAAAGATGATCATCTATGAACCAGGAAGTGAGGCCTCACTAGACACAGAATCTGCCACAGTCTTCATCGTGGACTTCCCAGCCTCCTACTAACAAAATGATAGTTTGTTATTGTGGCCTGAAAGGACTAAGACACCTGTGTAATTTGTTTGGTAAAATTTTTGCCTTGAACCTTTCAACAAATAGTCAACATGATCACATTAAAACCTAAATCAGATCATGTCTCTACTCAATACCTGAAGTGTCTTCTCTTTCATTCAGAGTAAAAGCTGAAGTTTGTATAAGGAGCTACTGGACCAGACCTCTTCAGTCTTATGTCCAAATTTGTAAACTTTGTACCTAAATCATGCCCTTTTCCACCATATATACAATTCTGTATGGAGGAACCTATGAGCCACCCTTGAAAACCTCCTCTCCTTGAACTCCCAATAGCCAATTAATCATTCATGAAATCCTGTCACTTTTACTTCCTGATAGATGCAAAGCTGTCCTTATTTCTTTTAATTCACTATTACCCTCCTCTACAACTATGTTATTCCCTGCCTAAGTGACCGCAGTAGCCTTCTAATCCTGTCTTCGATTACTAGCTGCTTCACTGCCCTGCACTCTCTACATTAATAGGGTAAGGGGGCAGCTAGGAGGAACTTTTAGAAATAAAAATCTGGTCATACCACTCATGTGTAAATCCCTTTTGTACCTTTCCATTGCTATTTTAATAATTCTTAACTTCTAGCAGATGACCTTTCATGTCATCTTTGATGATCTGACCTCTGACCACCCATCCTCCTCTTCCAGTATTCTCTGGGCTCTAGCTCCAGCTCATCTCCACATCCTTGCAATTACTGTAACTCTATCCATTCCTACCTTCAAATGTGCAAACATTCCAGTTAGCAGCACCTTAACTCGCTAATTTCCAATTCTCTCTCTTTTCTCAGCTGAGATATAACGTCCCCTGAAATGTTATCCCCAGTCACTCTTGACCAGGTCATTTTCATCTACTATTTGTTTCCATAATCCCCATCTTTCATAGTACTTTTCTCTATTACTTATTGCATATAGCAAAGATAATTTATCATGTTTTTAAAATCTATTTAACTTACTAGACTATAAAAACTTGAAGAGGGATTGTGATTATTTTGCTAAACATTTTATTCCACAGTACGCTTTCAAGTGATAATTGAATAAATACATCTTCATTAATTTCCACTTAAAGTTTAATATTTTTACTAAGGTGCCTGAAATTTATTTTCAGTCTTTTTTAAAACCCTTTTCTCTCCTGCATTGCATCTCCATGGGGGCAGCTGGGGGGGAGTGTAGTGTCCTAAGACTGTGGGAAACCTGCAGGAGGTGTCACCTATGGCTCTTTGTCTTCCATTCTAGACTGAAAAGTCCTTTATTCCTTCTGGTCCTTGGTAACTGATTTACTCAGACTTTTACTCCCCTTGCAGAGGGAGCCCTCATTTATCTCCATGAAGATACGCCAGGCATAGCAGGTTT
This sequence comes from Phoca vitulina, assembly GCF_004348235.1. Taxonomy (NCBI): domain Eukaryota; kingdom Metazoa; phylum Chordata; class Mammalia; order Carnivora; family Phocidae; genus Phoca; species Phoca vitulina. The sequence goes on from NW_022592314.1 coordinate 3,695, forward strand.
ACGTATGAAGATAATACTTTGATTAAAGTATTATCAAAGCCTTAACAGTCCCCTCAGCTTGACTAAACTTAAGACAAGCTTCATTTT
>NW_022592315.1:0-3780 GCF_004348235.1 Phoca vitulina
AAGAAGAAAGAGAGAGAGGGGCAGAAGGTATAATGGAGCAAATTATAGCAGAGAAGTTCCCTAATTTGGGGAAGGAAACAGGCATCAAAATCCAGGAAGCACAGAGAACCCCTCTCAAAATCAATAAAAATAGGTCAACACCCCGACATCTAATAGTAAAACTTACAAGTCTCGGAGACAAAGAGAAAATCCTGAAAGCAGCTCGAGAGAAGAGATATGTAACCTACAATGGTAGAAACATTAGATTGGCAACAGACCTATCCACAGAGACCTGGCAGGCCAGAAAGGACTGGCAGGATATATTCAGAGCACTAAATGAGAAAAATATGCAGCCAAGAATACTGTATCTAGCTAGGCTGTCATTGAAAATAGAAGGAGAGATAAAAAGCTTCCAGGACAAACAAAAACTAAAGGAATTTGCAAACACGAAACCAGCCCTACAAGAAATCTTGAAAGGGGTCCTCTAAGCAAAGAGAGAGCCTAAAAGCAACATAGACCAGAAAGGAACACAAACAATATACAGTAACAGTCACCTTACAGGCAATACAATGGCACTAAATTCCTATCTTTCAATAGTTACCCTGAATGTAAATGGGCTAAATGCCCCAATCAAAAGACACAGGCTATCAGATTGGATTAAAAAACAAGACCCATCGATATGCTGTCTGCAAGAGACTCCTTTTAGGGTGCCTGGGTGGCTCAGTTGGTTAAGCGACTGCCTTCAGCTCAGGTCATGATCCTGGAGTCCCGGGATCGAGTCCCGCATCGGGCTCCCTGCTTGGCAGGGAGTCTGCTTCTCCCTCTGATCCTCCCCCCTCTCATGCTCTCTGTCTCTCATTCTCTCTCTCTCTCAAATAAATAAATAAAATCTTTAAAAAAAAAAAAAAAAAGAGACTCCTTTTGGACCCAAAGACACCCCCAGATTGAAAGTGAGGGGGTGGAAAACCATTGACCATGCTAATGGACACCAAAAGAAAGCTGGGGTGGCAATCCTTATATCAGACAAATTAGATTTTAAACCAAAGACTGTAATAAGAGATGAGGAAGGACACTATATCCTACTTAAAGGGTCTATCCAACAAGAAGATCTAACAATTGTAAATATCTATGCCCCTAACATGGGAGCAGCCAATTATATAAGGCAATTAATAACAAAAGCAAAGAAACACATCGACAACAATACAATAATAGTGGGGGACTTTAACACCCCCCTCACTGAAATGGACAGATCGTCTAAGCAAAAGATCAACAAGGAAATAAAGACTTTAAATGACACACTGGACCAAATGGACTTCACAGACATATTCAGAACATTCCATCCCAAAGCAACGGAATACATATTCTTCTCTAGTGCCCATGGAACATTCTCCAGAATAGATCACATCCTAGGTCATAAATCAGGTCTCAACCCGTACCAAAAGATTGGGATCATTCCCTGCATATTTTCAGACCACAGTGCTTTGAAACTAGAACTCAATCACAAGAGGAAAGTCGGAATGAACTCAAATACATGGAGGCTAAAGAGCATCCTACTGAAGAATGAATGGGTCAACCAGGAAATTAAAGAAGAATTTAAAAAATTCATGGAAACCAATGAAAATGAAAACACAACTGTTCAAAATCTTTGGGATACAGCAAAGGCAGTCCTAAGAGGAAAGTATATAGCAATACAAGCCTTTCTCAAGAAACAAGAAAGGTCTCAAGTACACAACCTAACCCTACACCTAAAGGAGCTGGAGAAAGAACAGCCAATAAAGCCTAAACCCAGCAGGAGAAGAGAAATAATAAAGATCAGAGCAGAAATCAATGAAATAGAAACCAAAAGAACAGTAGAACAGATCAACGAAACTAGGAGCTGGTTTTTTGAAAGAATTAACAAGATTGATAAACCCCTGGCCAGACTTATCAAAAAGAAAAGAGAAATGACCCAAATCAACAAAATCATGAATGAAAGAGGAGAAATCACAACCAACACCAAAGAAATACAAACAATTATAAGAACATATTATGAGCAACTCTATGCCAGCAAATTAGATAACCTGGAAGAAATGGATGCATTCCTAGAGATGTATCAACTACCAAAGCTGAAGCAGGAAGAAATAGAAAACCTGAACAGACCTATAACCACTAAGGAAATTGAAGCAGTCATCAAAAATCTCCCAAAACACAAAAGCCCAGGGCCAGATGGCTTCCCAGGGGAATTCTACCAAACATTTCAAGAAGAATTAATACCTATTCTTCTGAAACTGTTCCAAAAAATAGAAATGGAAGGAAAACTTCCAAACTCATTTTATGAGGCCACCATTACCTTGATCCCCAAACCAGACAAAGACCCCATCAAAAAGGAGAATTACAGACCAATATTCTTGATGAACACGGATGCAAAAATTCTCACCAAAATACTAGCCAATAGGATCCAACAGTACATTAAAAGGATTATTCACCACGACCAAGTGGGATTTATCTCTGGGCTGCAAGGTTGGTTCAAATCCGCAAATCAATCAACGTGATACAATACATTAACAAAAGAAAGAACAAGAATCATATGATCCTCTCAATAGATGCAGAAAAAGCATTTGACAAAGTACAGCATCCTTTCTTGATCAAAACGCTTCAGAGCATAGACATAGAGGGTACATACCTCAATATCATAAAAGCCATCTATGAAAAACCTACAGCGAATATCATTCTCAATGGGGAAAAACCGAGAGCTTTCCCCCTAAGGTCAGGAACGCGGCAGGGATGTCCACTATCACCACTACTATTCAACATAGTATTGGAAGTCCTAGCCACAGCAATCACACAACAAAAAGAAATAAAAGGCATCCAAATCGGCAAAGAAGAAGTCAAACTCTCACTCTTTGCAGATGATATGATACTTTATGTGGAGAACCCCAAAGACTCCACCCCAAAACTGCTAGAACTCATACAGGAATTCATTAAAGTGGCAGGATATAAAATCAATGCACAGAAGTTAGTGGCATTCCTATACACCAACAAGAAGACAGAAGAAAGAGAAATTAAGGAGTCGATCCTATTTACAATTGCACCCAAAACCATAAGATACCTAGGCATAAATCTAACCAAAGAGGCAAAGGATCTGTACTCAGAAAACTATAAAATACTCATGAAAGAAATTGAGGAAGACACAAAGAAATGGAAAAACATTCCATGCTCATGGATTGGAAGAACAAATATTGTGAAGATGTCAATGCTACCTAGAGCAATCTACACATTCAATGCAATCCCCATCAAAATACCATCCACTTTTTTCAAAGAAATGGAACAAATAATCCTAAAAATTCTATGGAACCAGAAAGACCCCGAATAGCCAGAGGAATGTTGAAAAAGAAAAGCAAAGCTGGCCGCATCACAATTCCAGACCTCCAGCTCTATTACAAAGCTGTCATCATCAAGACAGTATGGTACTGGCACAAAAACAGGCACATAGATCAATGGAACAGAATAGAGAGCCCAGAAATGGACCCTCAACTATATGGTCAACTAATCTTTGACAAAGCAGGAAAGAATGTCCAATGGAAAAAAGACAGTCTCTTCAACAAATGGTGTTGGGAAAATTGGACAGCCACATGCAGAAGAATGAAACTGGACCATTTCCTTACACCACACACAAAAATAGACTCCAAATGGTTGAAAGACCTCAATGTGAGACAGGAGTCCATCAAAATCCTAAAGGAGAACACAGGCAGCAACGTCTTCGACCTCAGCCGCAGCAACTTCTTCCTAGAAACATCGCCAAAGGCAAGGGAAGCAAGGGCA
>NW_022592316.1:0-3779 GCF_004348235.1 Phoca vitulina
CACCCACATGGTATTGTTGATGGTATTGTCTCTATCCACCAGTGAGACGTGTAAGGACAAGAGCCAAGTCCTGAAGCTTTCTCTTTCTGAGAGGAGAATGTAGGCCTCTTGCTTACAGGGCTCCCATATGTAAACAATGGGGAATTCTCTTTGCCCAAGTTCACACGTGTATAGCTATTCTGGAGGTGGCCTGCTTGCTCGGAGACTCTGCTACTCCATCACCACATGATGAGACATTCTCATCTCTCATCATGAACTTTAACTTTCTGTGCATCCATTTGCCCTTTTATTTTTTTTTTAAGGTCTATCTATTTGAGAGAGAGAGCACGAGTTGGGGGAGGAGCAGAATGAGAGAATCTTTAAGTAGACTTGAGCCTGAGGTGGGACTCAATCCCACAACCCATGTGACCATTACCTCAGATGAAACCAAGATTTAGGTGCTTATCCCACTGAGGCAGCTACACGCCCTGACGCTTTTATTCTTATCTGAAATTAGATTAACTCAAGGTTCATTTCAGAGCTCGTGTCACAGAGCAACAAGTTCTGCTTTAAAGTGGGGACACACGCAGAGTTCTTAGGACTGAGGGTCAATGGGCCCCTCAAAGTTTGGTTTCAGAGCTCTGTGGATGTTAAGAGGCCTAAGACATTTGAGTGTACCCTGCAAAGCGTGACCACCTTACAGTGAGCCCGGCCTCCTGACAGGGGGCGGTACCACTCTGCCCTCTGGCAAAGACCCCTGAGAAATGGCACAATAGGTCCCTCCCCTTGTAGACAAACTGGAAGAAGAGGTGCACAGCAAGTTTACAGACCACACAACACCATAAAACCCCAGTGCTAGGGGAAAAATAGTACATAGAATTTGAGGGGTTTTTTTCCTCATGATTGATTTCTCTTTCAGTTCAACATTTCCTTTTTCCCTTTGAAACTAGTTTCTTATTTTATCAAATCTTTGTTTTTAAGTCGTTTTAACTTTCATTTTGTACATTTACATGTTACTTATATACTGTTCACTTTAGGTTTCCATTCACTCTATCCATTTTTAGTTTTCTATATACATATTTTTTACAATTTTGGGATTTATTGTCTTCTAACAGGCCAAAATACGCTCAGGACCAACTAAGTCAACCAGTTTTGTCCACACTCTAAGATTATAATCTCTCTCCCCTTCCCCTCTTTTTCTTTTCCTTTTCCTTTCTTTTTCCTTTTTTTCTTTCTTTTTTTTTTTTTTTTTTTTTTTTTTTTTTTTTTTCTTTTTTTTTTTTTTTTTTTTTTTTTTTTTTTTTTTTTTTTTTTGTTTCTGACCTCTTCAATTTGTCTAGTGTGTATTTTGCTTAGATCGTGGTTGATATGTTTGATTCTGCTCACTCGTTCTTCCATTCTTCTTTGGCCAAATGTGTAGAAGGAGGAATTCACAACAAAAGAAAGAACGAAGATTATTACTCTCTGCCACAGATCTAATTGATATGGATTTAAGTAAAATGTCAAACTTTGAATTCAAGATATTAATTATAAAGGTATTAAGTGGACTGGAAAAAAAAACATAAACACTCTAGAGGCTCTATTAGTGCAGAAATGAGATCTCTTCAGTCTGAAATTAAAACTGCACTGAGATGCAGCTAAATTGGATGCTCTAACACCTAGGGTAAATGAAGCAAAAGGCAGTCAGTGACAGAAGGCAAGTAGATGGAAAGGAGGGACGTTGAGGGGAAGAGAGAAAAGGAACTAATACGCCATGTGAAGAGGGTTCAAGATATCAGTGATGCTGTAAAATGAAATAACATCAGAATTATTAGCGTGCTTGTATGCGGAGAGAGAGAGATAGAGAGCCAGAAGTTATATTGGAACAAAACATAGCTGAGAAATTCCTTCATCTGGGGAAGGAAACCGGTATTGATGTCCAAGGGGTAGAGAGGACCCCTCCCAAAACCAAGAAAAGCATATAATGGTGAAGCTTGCAAATTTTAGAGATAAAGATAAAATCCTGAAAGCAGCTTAGGACTAGAGGTTCCCAACCTACAGAGGGCAGACTATTAGACTGACATGAAAAATATCCACGGAGTCTTTTCTGGCAGGCCTAATAAAGTCAGGATCCTAAATGAGAAAAGCATTCAGCAAGGCTGTCATTCAGAATGAAAGGAAAGAGCTTCCAGGACAGAAACTGAAAGAATATGTGAGGAGCAAACAAGAAATATTAAGGGAGATCCAAAGGTAACAAAGAAGAAGGAAACAGAAAGCCTTCAGAAACAGGGACTTTACACATAATACAATGGCACTAAATTCATATATTTCAATAGTTACTCTGAATTGTAAAAGGTCTAACTGTTCCACTCAAAAGACAGACTGGATATCAGACTGGATAAAGAAGGAAGACCGTTCCATAAGCTGTCTACAAGATACTCATTTTGAACCTTAGGACACTTTGGGATTGAAATTGAGGGTATGGAGAACAATTTACCATAATAATGGACCTCAAAAGAAAGCTGGTGTCACCATCTTCATTGTAAACAATCTAGATTTTAAACCACTGTAGAAACATATAAAGAGGGACAATTAATGGGTCTACCCGTCAAGATCATCTAAGAATTATAAATATTTATGCTACTAACTAGGAAGTAGCCAACAATATCAACCAAATAATAAGCAAATTAAAGAAAGAAATAGAATATAAAACAAATCCTTAGGGGACTTCAACACTTCCCTCACTGCAATGGACGGATAATCTAAGCAAAACCTCAACAAGGAAACGGGTGTTTTGAATGACATATTGGACCAGTTGGACTTCACTGATATATACGGAGCCTTCCATCCTAAAGCAAGTGCACATGAATATTCTCCAGAATTGATCACATCCTGGGTCACAAATCCAGTCTCAGCCGATACCAAAAGATTGAGATTATTCCCTGCATGATTTCGGACCACAATTCTTTGAAAATGGAACTCAATCACAAGAGGAAATTTGGAGGGAACTCAAACACTTCAAAGTTAAAGAACATCCGGCTAAAGAATGAATGGGTAACCAAGAAATTAAAGAAGTTAAACAATTCATGGAAATTAAGGAAACTGAAAACACAGCTGTTCCCCAAAGTCTTTGGGATACAGCAAAGGTGGCCTTAAGAGGGAAGGACAGGGCAATACAAGCCTCTCTCAACATCTTAAAAAATAACAAATTCAAAAGGAGCTGGAGAAAGAACGGCATAGAAAGCCACACAGCAGGAAAAGGGAAATAATAAGGTTCATAGAAGAGCTTTAATGAGGAAAGGATTTTGTCAATGCTTTTTCTGCATAAGTTGAGAGGACCATAAGGTTCTTCTCTCTCTCCTCTCATTCATGAGTTCTATCACACTGATTGATTTGCGAATGTTGGGCCTCCCTTGCATCCCTGGGATAAATCCCACTCGGTCATAGTGGATGATCCTTTTATTTTATTTTCTTTTTAATTTTATTATATTGTTAGTCACCATACAATACATCATTAGTTTTTGATGTGGTGATCCATGATCCATTGTTTTCGTATAACGCCCAGTGCTCCGTGCACTTTGTGCCCTCCTTAAAACCCATTACCGGGCTAACCAATCCCCTTCCCCCTCCCCTCTAAAACCCTGTTTGTTTCTCAGAGCCCGTAGTCCATCATGGTTCATCTCTCCCTCCGATTTCCCTCTCTTCTATTTTCCCTTCCTTCTCCTAAAATCCTCCATGCTATTCCTTATGTTCCACAAATAAGTGAAACCATATGATAATTGACTTTCTCTGCTTGACTTATTTCACTTAGCATAATCTCC
>NW_022592317.1:0-3778 GCF_004348235.1 Phoca vitulina
CTCCCACACAGAGGTCGACGGTAGCTAAAGCACGGTTTCTCTTCAGTGTTGTTTCTCCGAGTCAGAACGCTTGCTCTTAGACTTCCCCGCAAAAGTGGGGCCGCAGTGCTAGCTTCAGGAAACAAGTGGGGAGTCGTGTTCTGCCTTCTGCCGGGGCCTGAGTCCCACACGGGAAATGGTTCTGCACTCACTCGCAGTGCGCTCACGCATGCACACAGCAAAATGCGTCCACCCTCCGGCATGGCTACTTTAGCCGAAGCAGGAATTCTCTACAGAGTTGTTCCTTTGAGTTCGGTGGTTGGCTTTAGGCCTGCAGGCACACCCGGGGCAAGGGTACTAGCCTCATAAACAAGAGGTGAGTTGAGAGCTGCCTTCCGCTCCGGCCTGTTTCTCACTCCATTTCACGTATGGGACCCTTTCCCCGGGCTCTCATACCCGAGCACTGTCAAATTCCTCTGGCTTCAGGAACGGCAATGTTAACTAAAGCGCAGTAACTCTATAGCATTGATTCTTGGTGTTAGTAGCCTGGTAAGTAGGCATCCAGGCACACAGGGTACAGCAGTGCTAATCTCCTAAAACAAGAGGGGAGTCGACAGCAGCCTTCCTTACAGGCCTGCTTCTCACTCCGAGTTACGTTTAGGTTCCACTTCTCATGCTTTCCCGAAAACACACAATCGAGGAAGTGCACGCTCAGGAAGGGCGATCTTTGCTGACGCACGGGTTCTCTACAGTTTTGTTCCTTTGCGTTGGGTGGATGGCCCTTAGGACTCCACGCACACACGGGAGAGCCGATCTAGTTTCCCGAAACAAGAGTTGAGTCGATAGGTGCCTTCTGCCCATGCTTATTTCTCCCTCGGAATTCTGCTGGGACTCATTCCCCAGGTTTGCACTCAAGCAGAGTTGAACATGCTGCCACCCTGTGGAGAGGCGAATGAGCTGAAGCTGGGATTCTTGACCGGCTTCTTTCTGCCAAATCAGTGTGGAGCACTTAGCATTCCTATGCACACATGGAGCAGTAGTGGTAGCTTCAGGTAACAGGAGCTGAGCCGAGAGGTGCCTTCTGGGCCGGACTTCTTCTCCCTCGGTTTCACGTAAGGAACCCGTTCCCCAGGCTCTCACCCACGGTAGCCTGGAAACTGCTTCCTCCCTCAGAGACGTGGATGGCAGCTAAAGCACGATTTCTCTACCGTGTTGTTTCTTCGAGTTAGAACGCTAGCGATTAGACTTCCATGCAAAAGTGGGGCCGCAGAGCTAACTTCATGAAACAAGTGGGGAGGCGTGTCCTCCCTTCTCCCGGGGCCTGAGTCTCACACGGAAAATGGTTTGGGACTCCATTGCACTTCTCTCACGCATGCACACAGCAAAATGCTTCCAGCCTCAGGAATGCCTATGTTCGCTGAAGCAGGAATTCTCTACAGAGTTGTTCCTTCGACTTAGGTGCTTGGCTTTAGGCCTGCAGGCACACCCGGGGCAAATGCACTAGCCTCGTAAACAAAAGGTGAGTTGACAGCTGCCTTCTGCACTGGCCTGTCTCTCCCTCGATTTTACCTATGGAACCTGTCCCCAGGCTGTCACCCACAGTGCGGCGTGAACTGCTTTCTCACACAGAGAGGTCGACGGTAGCTAAAGCACGCTTTCTCTCCACTGTTGTTTCTTCGAGTTTGAACGCTAGTGATTAGACTTCCAGGCAAAAGTGGGGCCGCAGTGCGAGCTTCATGAAACAAGTGGGGAGTCGTGTTCTGCTTTCTTCCGGGGCCTGAGTCTCACACAGGAAATGGTTTGGGACTCAGTTGCAGTGCGCTCACGCTTGCACACAGCAAAATGCGTCCACCCTCAGGCATGGCTATTTTATTTATTTATTTATTTTTTTGCTAGAATTATGTGTTTTTCTTTTCTTTTTTTTTTAAATTTTTTTATTGTTATGTTAATCCCCATACATTACATCATTAGTTTTAGATATAGTGTTCCATGATTCATTGTTTGTGCATAAGACCCAGTGCTCCATGCAGAACGTGCCCTCCTCAATACCCATCACCAGGCTAACCCATCTTCCCACCCCCCTCCCCTCTAGAACCCTCAGTTTGTTTTTCAGAGTCCATCGTCTCTCATGGTTCTTCTCCCCCTCCGATTTCCCCCCCTTCATTCTTCCCCTCCTGCTACATTCTTCTTCTTCTTTTCTTCTTTCTTAACATATATTGCATTATTTGTTTCAGAGGTACAGATCCGAGATTCAACAGTCTTGCACAATTCACAGTGCTTACCAGAACACATACCCTCCCCAGTGTCCATCACCCAGTCACCCCATCCCTCCCACCCCACCCCCCACTCCAGCAACCCTCAGTTTGTTTCCTGAGATTAAGAATTCCTCATATCAGTGAGGTCATATGATACACGTCTTTCTCTGTTTGACTTATTTCGCTCAGCATAATACCCTCCAGTTCCATCCACGTCGTTGCAAATGGCAAGATCTCATTCCTTTTGATGGCTGCATAATATTCCATTGTATATATATATATATATATATATATATATATATATATACCACATCTTCTTTATCCATTCATCTGTTGATGGACATCTTGGCTCTTTCCACAGTTTGGCTATTCTGGACATTGCTGCTATAAACATCGGGGTGCACGTACCCTTTCGGGTCCCTACTTTTGTATCTTTGGGGTAAATACCCAGGAGGGCAATTGCTGGATCATATGGTAGCTCTATTTTCAACTTTTTGAGGAACCTCCATACTGTTTTCCAGAGTGGCTCAGGCACGGCTATTTTAGCCGAAGCACGAATTCTCTAAAGAGTTGTTCCCTTGAGTTAGGTGGTTGGCTTTAGGCCTGCAGGCACACCCGGGGCAAGGGTCCTAGCATCAGAAACAAGAGGTGAGTTGAGAGCTCCCTTCCACACCGGCCTGTTTCTCACTCCCTTTCACGTGTGGGACCCTTTCCCGGTCTCCCATACAGGAGCACTGTAAAATTCCTCCGTCTTCAGGAACGGCAATGTTAGATAAAGGGCAGTAACTATACACCATGGATTCTTGGCCTTAGTAGCCTGGTAGGCGAATGAGCTGCAGCTGGGATTCTTTACAGGCTTGTTCCTTCCAAGTCCGTGTTGAGCCCGGAGCATTCCAAGCACACATGGAGCACTAGTGTTAGCTTCAGGTAGCAAGAGCTGAGTCCAGAGGTGCCTTCTGGCCGGAACTGTTTCCCCCTCGGTTTCACGTATGCAACCCGTTCCCCAGGCTCTCACCCACGGTACCCTGTATACTGCTTCCTCCGTCTAGAGGTCGACGGTAACGGAAGCACGATTTCTCTACACTGTTGTTTCTTTGAGTTAGAACGCTAGTGATGAGGCTTCCCTGCAAAAGTGGGGCCGCAGTGCTAGCTTGAGGAAACACACGGGGAGTCGTGTTCTGCCTTCTGCTGGGGCCTGAGTCTCACTCGCAAAAAGCTTTGGACTCCCTTGCAGTGCTCTCATGCACGCACACGACAAAATGCTTCCCCCCTCAGCAGCGGCTGTTTTAGCTGAAGCATGGATTCTCCACCGAGTTTTTCCTTCGAGTTAGGCGGTTTTCATTAAGCCTGCCTGCACACACAGCCGGGGCAACGGTACTCGCCCCATAACCATGGTGTGAGTTGAGGGCTGCCTTCTCTCCGGCCTGTCTCTCCCTCGATTTTACGAACTGGAACCCGTCCCCAGGCTCTCACCCACAGTACACCCTAAACTGCTATCTCCCACACAGAGGTCGACGGTAGCTAAAGCACGGTTTCTCTTCAGT
>NW_022592318.1:0-3775 GCF_004348235.1 Phoca vitulina
TTGAGTTAGGTGGTTGGCTTTAGGCCTGCAGGCACACCCGGGGCAAGGGTACCAGCCTCATAAACAAGAGGTGAGTTGAGAGCTGCCTTCCGCTCCGGCCTGTTTCTCACTCCATTTCACGTATGGGACCCTTTCCCCGGGCTCTCATACACGAGCACTGTCAAATTCCCCTGGCTTCAGGAACGGCAATGTTAACTCAAGCGCAGTCACTCTATAGCATTGATTCTTGGTGTTAGTAGCCTGGTAACTAGGCATCCAGGCACACAGGGTACAGCAGTGCTAATCTCCTCAAACAAGAGGTGAGTCCACAGCAGCCTTCCTTCCAGGCCTGCTTGTCACTCCGAGTTACTTTTAGGTTCCATTTCTCATGCTTTCACAAAAACACACAATAGATGAAGTGCACGCTCAGGAAGGGCGATCTTTGCTGAGGCACGGGTCCTCTGCACTTTTGTTCCTTTGCGTTGGGTGGATGGCACTTAGGACTACGCGCACACACGGGAGAGCCGATCTAGTTTCCCGAAACAAGAGTTGAGTCCATAGCTGCCTCCTGCCCATGCTTATTCCTCCCTCGGAATTCTGCTGGGACTCATTCCCCAGGTTTGCACTCAAGCAGACTTGAAAATGCTGCCACCCCGTGGAGAGGCGAATGAGCTGAAGCTGGGATTCTTGACCGGCTTCTTTCTGCCAAATCAGTGTGGAGCACTTGGCATTCCTATGCACACATGGAGCGGTAGGGTTAGCTTCAGGTAACAAGAGCTGAGTCGAGAGGTGCCTTCTGGCCCGGACTTCTTCTCCCTCGGTCTCACGTAAGGAACCCGTTCCCCAGGCTCTCACCCACGGTAGTCTGGAAACTGTTTCCTCCCTCAGAGACGTGGATGGTAGCTAAAGCACGGTTTCTCTACCGTGTTGTTTCTTCGAGTTAGAACGCTAGCGATTAGACTTCCATGCAAAAGTGGGGCCGCAGTGCTAGCTTGATGAAAGACATGGCGAGTCGTGTTCTGCCTTCTGCTGGGGCCTGAGTCTCACTTGCAAAAAGCTTTGGACTCCCTTGCAGGGCTCTCACGCACGCACACAACAAAATGCCTCCACCCTCAATGAAATCTCGCTAGTGTCCATGAGATCTCATGTGATTTCGAGTGAAATCTCGCATGATGTCCATCAGATGTCTCGAGATTTGGAGCGAAATCTCGCCCAAGAACAATCGGATCTCACGAGATTTGGAGTGAAATCTCGCCCGATAATATTGACATCTCACAAGATTTGGATCTAAACCTTGCCCGATGTCCATGAGATCTCACGAGAATGGCAGTAAAATCATCCAGTGTCCATGAGATCTCACGAGATTTAGAGTGAAATCTCGCAATATGTCCATCAGATCTCTCGAGATTTGGAGTGAAATCTCGCCCAATAACAATCGGATCTCACGAGATTTTGAGTGAAATCTCGCCCAATGTCATTGAGATCAAACGTGATAGAGAGTGAAACTTTGCCCACTTTCCATGAGATCTCACGAGATTTGGACTGAGTCCTGCAAGTTTTGGATGAAATCTCACGAGACTTGGAGTCAATGCTGGCCAAAAGTTCATGAGATCTCATGACAGTTTGAGTGAAATCTCGCCCAATATCAATGAGATCTCACGAGATTTGGAATGAAATCTCGCCCGATTATATTGACATCTCATGAGATTTGGATCTAAATCTCTTGAGAGCTCTTGGACTTCAGGTCAGAATTTATTCCAAAACTCTAGAGAAGTCAGGTACTTCAGGCGAGAATTCACTCACAATCTCCTGGGATCTTATGGACATCAGCCAAGATTTCACTCCAAATCTGGTGAGATGTGATTGATTTTAGGCGAGAATTCACTCCAAATCTTGTGAGATCTGATGGAGCTCGGCAAGAATTCACTTCAAATCTCTTGACATCTCATGGACACCAGGCGAGATTTCACTCCAAATCTCGTGAGACCTCATAGACATCGTGCGAGAATTTACTCCAAATCTCGTGACTTCTCATGGACTTCAGATGTGATTTCATCCAAATCTCATGAGATCTCAATGTCATCGGGCGAGATTTCACTCCAAATCTCGAAAGATCTGATGGACATCATGGCAGATTTCACTCCAAATCTAGTGGGATCTCATGGACACTAGCAAGATTTGATTCCAAATCTCATGAGATCATATGGACATTAGGTTACATTTCACTCCAAATCTTGTGAGATCTCATGGACATAGGGTGAAGTTTAACTCCAAATCTTGTGAGATCTCCTGGAAGTCGGGTCAGAATTCACTCCAAAACTCTTGAGATGTCATGGACTTCAGGAGAGCATTCACTCGAAATCTCGTGAGATCTCAAGGAAATATGGTAGATTTCACTGCAAATCTCATGAGATCCCATTGTCATTGGGCGAGATTTCACTCCAAATCTCGTGAGAGCTCATGAACTTCAGTTGAGGTTTCACTCCAAATCTTGAGAGATCTCATGGGCCTTGGGCGAGATTTTACTCCTAGTCTTGAGAGATTTCATGTAAACCTTACAGATTTCACTCCAAATCTTGTGAGATCTCATGGATATAGGGCAAGGATTCACTCGAAATCTCCTGAGATCTCATGGATATTCGGCGAGATTTTATTCCAAGTTTCGTGAGATTTTATCCAAACCTTGCAGTCCTCTGTCCAAATCTTGTGAGATCTCATGGATATTGTGCAAGGATTCACTCCAAATCCCGTGAGATCTTATGGACATCAGCCGAGATTTCACTCCAAATCTCATGAGATCTGATTGATACTGGGCGAGATTTCACTCCAAATCTCGTGAGATCTGATAGACCTCGGGAGGGATTTCACCTCAAATCTCGTGAGTTCTGATGGACACCGGGTGAGATTCTACTCCAATTCTCATGAGATTGCATGGACATCTGCAAGATTTTGATCCAAATCTCGTGATATGTCAATGTCTTCGTGTGAGATTTCATTCTAAATCTCGTGAGATCTCGTGATAATGGCCGAGATTTCATGCCAAATCTCGTGAGATCTGATGAACTTTTGGTGAGATTTTACTCCAAGTCTCGTGAGATTTCTTCCAAAGCTTGCAGACCTCAGTCCAAATCTCCTGAGATCTCATGGACATTGGACAGTTTAAATCCAAATCTCGTGAGATCTCTTGGACATCCGGTTAGAATTCACACCAAACTCTTGAGATGGCATGGACGTCAGGAGAGAATTCACTCAAAATCTCATGAGATCTGATGGACATCGTGCGAGATTTCACTCCAAATCTGGTGAGCTCATTGACACTAGCGATATTTCACTCCAAATCTCGTGAGATCCCATGGACATTGGGTAAGATTTCACTCCAGATCTCGAGAAATCTCATGGACCTGAGGGGAGATTTTACTGCTGGCTTTGTGAGAGTTTATCCAAACCTTGCAGGCCTCAGTCCTAATCTTGTGAGATCTCATGGATATTGGGCGAGGTTTCACTCTAAATCACATTTGATCTCTATGACATCGGGCAAGATTTCACTCGAAATCTCATGAGATCTCATGGACATCAGGTGAGATTTCACTCCAAATCTCGTGAGATCTTAAGCACATTGGGTGAGAATTCACTCTAAATCTCGTGAGATCTCAATGTCATCGTGTGAGATTTCACTGAAAATCTCATGAGATCCGATTGTTATTGGGCGACATTTCACTCCACAACTGGAGAGATCTGATGGACATCATGCGAGATTTCACTCCAAATCTCGTGAGATCTCATGGACATTGGGTGA
>NW_022592319.1:0-3773 GCF_004348235.1 Phoca vitulina
CATTGATAACATTTTTAAATTCTGCCAGTTCAACTTTCATTTCTGCCCTTAGAGACTCTATGTTGCCATTAATCGATTTCTCCATTCTAGCTATTGTCTTCACAACTGCTACGCTGAATTCCATTTCTTACATCTTGGTTATATCTGTATCCATTTGTAAATCTGTGGCAGAAGTCACAGTCTCTGAGTCTTTCCTATTTTGGGGGTTCCTCCTCCTAGTCATTCTGTTGAGGGGTGGTTGAGGGAATGTACAGAGTCCAAATTATTGACCAGAACCCAAGCAAGATGCACCTGTTTTATAGGGACCTTAGGTTTGTCGGCCTCTTGTTCTCCCAGCCTGTCTTCTGGGGGAGGGGCCTGCCATGCTGTACTCAGGCAACCCTGTTTGGGTTGACATTTATTTTTCTTTCAGCACTTTAAAGAGTGCTACCCCACTGCCCTCTGTCCTATATAATTTTTGACGAAAAACTGGCTGTTAATCTTCTGAGGATTCCTTGTATATGACAAGGTGCTTCTCTTGCTGCTTTCAGGATGGTCCCTTTGTTTTTGTCTTTTTACTGGTTATAATGTGCCTTGGCGTGGATCTCCCTGAGTTTATCTGACATAAAGCAAAAGGTTAAGGTTTTCTCGGGTCTTTTCTGAGCACCCGTCTTGCCCTGTACATGTGTGTGGTTTTCTAAATCCCTCAGTATATGCAGGTGCTTTTAAATCCCTTAATTTCCCAAAGACACTTTCCCCAACTTTCCCTCAGGCTTTAGATGGTCTATTGTATGTCTCAATAATAATCTTTTGCTCCAGATCTGCTCTGCTTCCCCAGGGACTGAGGTTCCACAATGAGAATGCAGATTGCCATTTTCAAGATTTCTGCCAAGTGGGAAAGAGTGTGTGCAAGAGTAAGTAAAAATACCACAAAGCTTTCCTAACATTTTTAAATTGTCTTTTTCTTGAAACAGTGTTTCCATAGTTGCTATAAATCTTTGAATGTTTTCCAGAATTCTGAAAAAGTTAGTTTTGACAGTTTCTGCATGTTTTCTGTTGTTTCTCTGGAGGGACAAGAGCTTGGAGCTGCCTGTCCACCATTGTGCTCACATCATTGTTCATCTCTGGTGTGTTGGTTTTTGATGTATATCTTGGAATTGTTTGTCGTGTCTTCCACTTGGGGGTATCTAGGCTCTGTAGGGCCAAATCAGGGAGATGCACAGGGAGAGAGCAGGGGCTGGTTTGAACTGTTTTGTGGTAACCAGGACTTGGAGAGGAAGGCTGCCAAGGTGCTGAGAAACCCCTGACAAGGGAGATTTCAAGTTTGGCTATTAAGAAAACTTTCAAGGGTTCTAAAATTTGATTAGCCTCAGGGGAGAAGGGCTGAAAGTTCTTCTGGCTTTCCCTTGACTGCATCCCTAGGGTTTCTCTGAACTTGGACAGATTTAGTTCCTCAGTGTAAAACTCTCCTTGGGGGACAATGAAGAGAAGGAAAGAAGGAGAGAGAAAGTCAGAGAGAGAGACAATTGGACTTCCACAACACTATTATTACTGGACTTTTCCCTAAGTACTCATATGAAAACAGTTTTCTCTTGCACTGAGAGTGAGGATAGCAGTAGCCTGCTCTGGGCCACAGAGTGTGCTTTGCACTAGTCAGGCAGGAATTAGCCTGGGCTGGTTCCTGGAGAGCCATAGGACATTCCAGTTTAGTCTCTTTCTCTGGAGGTGAGTGTCTGCCAGGGTTCCCCTCTATGAAGGAGAGAATAAGAGGGGATCAGCATGGGAAGTTCTGGGACTGGCTGTTCTCTAGAACAAGGACACCTACAGCCTGAAGAGTGGTAAGGAGGGCAGCAGAGTGGATGGGCTCATCTTCAAATCCACTCTGCACAGCAGAGATCAGATTCAGCTCTTCCCTGACTCAATGCTGGGTATAGGCACAGACCCTTGCTCTTGTCAGGACCCTCCTCTATCCTTTCTTTGCATCTGGTCCTGTCTAAACAAAAATTATGGAAGGAGACTACTGAGAGAGAGAATGAGAATATGAGAGTGAGAGAATGAGAATATGAGAGTGAGAGCAAGAGAATGAGGATAGGATAGGAGAGCGAGAGCATGAGGATGCAAGAGTGAGAGAATGAGGATAGGAGAGCAAGAGAATATATCTCTCCTAGTAAGTCTGTCCTTGATCCTTGTTACCCAATTGTCATTTCCTAAGGCATCTCTGGAGAGAGGGTTGCATATTGACAGGGCAGCATTTCAGTGAAGACCAAAGGGAGAAGAAACAGAATTTGCTTCAAAAATCGGCCATAGCCAGAACTAGATAAGCTTTGTTCATAGAGTTATCCTTTAATTGATTGACTAATTGATTTATTCATTTAAAAATATTAACTGAGTGTCAGAAACAGTAGGCATGACAAAGTTTCTGCTTTCATGGTTACTTATGCTGTAAATTAAGAGACAGAAAATAAACAAAAAGTAAAAACACAATTTTATTTTATTTTATTTAAAGATTTTATTTATTTATTTGACAGAGAGAGAGAGAGAGCTAGAGAGGAAACACAAGCAGGGGGAGTGGGAGAGGGAGAAGCAGGCTCTCCACCGAGCAGGGAGCCCGATGCGGGGCTCAATCCCAGGACCCTGGGATCATGACCTGAGCCAAAGGCAGACGCTTAACGACTGAGCCACCCAGGCACCCCGTAAAAACACAATTTTAGAGGAGGAGTGCAAAGAAGATAAATAGATCCTGGTGAGCTGATAGAGAGTAAAGAGTGGAATGTGTTCTTTTAGAAAGGATCATGAGGAAAGTATCCCTGAGCTTGAGCATTTGAGCAAAGACCTGAAGGAAGACAGGGATGGATTCCAGAAATCCTAAGGGGCTCAGGTCCTTTGGTCTATTTTATCTTAGTGACAGCTGAATCTTTTTCATATGATTTTGGAGGGAAAACCTATTTGTTGGCTCTGGGGAGACTCTCCTTACTTTCCGTTAGATTGAGACCACAGCCACTTATATGTAGGGCTTGGGCTGAGTCCAGAGTTCACATTTGGTGGCTTTGACTCTCTGCTTGATCGAGGGTTTTGAGCTCTCACAAAAGGGGGATGTTGAAATTGGACCTTTAGCCTCTTGTCTGCCAGTCTCAACATGAGGTGATGTGGGACAAGTGGAGGTTGAGGATGGCCGTTCCACCTGTGCCCTCTTCTAGTCCTTCCTGTGTCAGTCTGGTGGATTTTTGGTATTAGGGTTGGGAGAGCGAGGCCCCTGATTGATTAAGCCCAGGTTCTGGTTAGTCTGCCACTTATGAGAAGACACATTTACTAGGGAGAAAAGCAGGGCAGGCTTCCCTTCCCAAGAATAGGGAAGAAGAAAGTGGTAATTCACTCAGGCAGTTAGCTGACCTGAAATACTTAGTCCTTGCCCTCAAGATCTTACAGAAAATCCTCAAAGAGTTGTCCATACCTATACCTAGCAGTGACACCAATGATGACAGAGGGAAAAGAAAAGCTTTCAAATGGATGTAATGCAAATGGACCCTATGTCATGAAGAAGCAAAGTAAACACATACCAGCTCTGGGTAGGATTGGGCAGGAAGACTTTTCTACAGGATGTGATACTGGAGCAGGACTCACAGGACAGAATATATTTGGTGGACCATGTAGTTTAGGACATTCAAGATGGAAGGGAGTTAGTGGTAAAAAGGAACACACTGATCAGGGAGGCAACAGGGTGGCCATTCACAGCACAGTGGAAGGCAGGAAGACCTGTGGATTGAGAGATGCAGGTGGTACACACTGGGCAGGGG
>NW_022592320.1:0-3772 GCF_004348235.1 Phoca vitulina
GCATCCATTTGTAAATCTGCAGCATAAGTCATAATCTCTGAGTCTTTTGTGTTTTGGGGGCTCCTCCTCCTAGTCATTCTGTTGATGGGTGTTTGAAGGAATATATAGAGTCCAAATTATTGACAAGAACCCAAGCAAGATGCACCTGTTTTCTAGGGACCTTAGGGTTGCTGGCCTCTTGTTTTCCCAGCCTGTCTTCTGCGGGAGGGGCCTGCTGCACTGTTACTCAGGCAACCCTTTTTGGGCGGAGTTGCCCTGAGGTCCTGTGGTGGGGGATGGGCTCAGTGGGAATCAGTCTTTGGGGCTTTTGTTCTCTGGCACCTTTCCCTGGCGGCTTTCCACGTCTTTTCCGCGAGTCAGAGCAGAAGAGACCGTTTCCAACCCTCTGCCTCAGAGCAGAGAGACCTCAGTCTGTTCTTCAGTGAGCTCTCCAGGCCACACCATCTCCGTTTCTGTCCGCACTGCTATAAACTGCAGTGTCCTGGGTTGTGCGCCTCTCTGCAGCACTCCCAGTCTTGTCTCCAGGTCGGGGCACGTCTCTGCCCTTTGTGCTTCTAAAACTGCCAGCCGCTCCGAGTTCACGCGCGCGCGACTCTGCCGTTCGGGGTTTCCACCCCGGGGGTTGCAGTTCACCGGCGCGACCCCTGCGCACCGGGTTTCCGTCTTGGAGGCTGCAGTTTGCGTGCGCGTGACCGTCGCTCCAGGTTTCTGTCCGGGGGCTGCGGTTTGTGTGCGTGTGACCCCGCCGGTCTGGTTTTCCACCCCTGGGGCTGCCCTAAAGTCCTTTCCCGACGCTACCGGTCTGCGAGTCTGTGCCCCATCTGCAGCGCGCGAGGCTGTCACTCACCGGCGGTGTAGGATCCCCACGTCCAGGCACCCTCCTGCTGCCGTTTATCCTCCGATATCTGCCCGCAGAATCACGGCTCTCCGCTTCGTACCTCAAAACCAACTGCCTGCGATATTCTGTTTGTAGAGATCCAGATCTTCTTACATCTCAGGCTGGTTTCGTGGGTGCTCAGAGTGGTCTGGTAGATATCCAGCTCAATTCCGGGGACCAGTTGAAATAGGGTCCCCTACTCCTCCGCCATCTTACCCCCTCCAGCTCTCTCCCGTTTTTTAATAAAAGTTCTCTTCAATCTTTTTTCAACCAACTTCTTATCAATTCCTTTTATAAAATCTTTTATAATTTTCATCTTTACCATCATATTCGATCCCTTCATCATATTTACCCTTATTTTTGTACATATATAAGTTTTTCTTTCTTTAAAATTTTGGAAGGCACTTTCTTCTAAAAGACCAAAATACACCCAAAATTTAGTGTGTGGCACTGATCTATGCACCAGCCTGGTCATATTTGATCATATTCTGTTTTTTGTTTGTTTGTTTTTATCTTTATCTTTATCTTTTTCTTTCTTTTTCTTTTTTCTTTCTTTCCTTCCCCCCACCCCCCAAGTTTCAGGTCTCTTCTGATTTGTTTAGTGTATATTTTTCTGGGGTCGTGGTTACCCTGTTAGCATTTTGTTCTCTCATTCATCTATTCTCCTCTGGACAAAATGACAAGATGGAAAAAATCACCTCAAAAAAAAAGAACAAGAGGCAGTACTGACTGCCAGGGACCTAATGAATACGGACATTAGCAAGATGTCAGAACTAGAGTTCAGAATGATGATTTTAAAGATATTAGCTGGGGTTGAAAAAAGCATGGAAGATATTAGAGAAGCCCTTTCTGGATAAATAAATGAACTAAAATCCAACCAAATTGAAATCAAAAAGGCTATTAATGAGGTGCAATAAAAAATGGAGGCTCTAACTGTTAGGATAAATGAGGCAGAAGAGGGAATTAGTGAGATAGAAGACCAAATGATGGAAAATAAAGAAGCTGAGAAAAAGAGAGATAAAAAGCTACTGGATCACAGGGCAGAATTCGAGAGATAAGCAATATCATAAGACGAAACAATATTAGAATAATTGGGATCCCAGAAGAAGAAAGAGAGAGAGGGGCAGAAGGTATATTGGAGCAAGTTATAGCAAAGAACTTCCCTAATTTGGGGAAGGAATCAGGCATCAAAATCCAGGAGGCACAGAGAACCCCCCTCAAAATCAATAAAAATAGGTCAACACCCCGACATCTAATAGTAAAACTCACGAGTTTCAGAGACAAAGAGAAAATCCTGAAAGCAGCTCGGGACAAGAGGTCTGTAACCTACAATGGTAGAAACATTACACTGGCAGCAGACCTATCCATAGAGACCTGGCAGGCGAGAGAGGACTGGCATGATATATTCAGAGCACTAAACGAGAAAAATATGCAGCCAAGAATACTGTACTCAGCTAGGCTGTCATTGAAAATAGGAGAGATAAAAAGCTTGCAGGACAAAGAGAAGCTAAAAGAGTTTGCGAACACCAAACCAGCCCTACAAGAAATATTGAAAGGGGTCCTCTAAGCATAAAGAGAGCCTGAAAGCAACATAGACCAGAAAGGAACACAGACAATATACAGTAACAGTCACCTTACAGGGAATACAATGGCACTAAATTCATATTTTTCAGTAGTTACCCTGAATGTAAATGGGCTAAATGCCCTAATCAAAAGACACAGGGTATCAGAGTGGATTAAAAAACAAGATCCATTGGGGCGCCTGGGTGGCTCAGTCGTTGAGCGTCTGCCTTCAGCTCAGGTCATGATCCCTGGGTCCTGGGATCGAGCCTCGCGTCCGGCTCACTGCTTGGCAAGAAACCTGCTTCTCTCCCTCTCCCACTCCCCTTGCTTATGTTCCCTCTCTCGCTGGGTCTCTGTCAAAAAAAAAAAAAACTTTAAAAAAAAAAAAAAACTTAAAAAAAAAAACAAGATCCATTGATATGCTGTCTGCAAGACACTCATGTTAGACCCAAAGACACCTCTAGGTTTAATGTGAGGGGGTGGAAAACCATTTACCATGCTAATGGACACCAGAAGAAAGCTGGGGTGGCAATCCTTATATCAGACAAATTCAATTTTAAACCAAAGATGGTAATAAGACAAGAGGAAGGACACTATATCCTCCTTAAAGGGTCTATCCAACAAGAAGATCTAACAATTGTAAATAACTATGCCCCTAACATGGGAGCAGCCAATTATGTAAGCAAATTAATAACAAAAGCAAAGAAACACATCAACCACAATACAATAATAGTGGGGGACTTTAACACACCCCTCACTGAAATGGACAGATCGTCTAAGCAAAAGATCAACAAGGAAATAAAGACCTTAAATGACACACTGGACCAAATGGACTTCACAGACATATTCAGAACATTCCATCCCAAAGCAACAGAATACACATTCTTCTCTAGTGCCCACGGAACATTCTCCAGAATAGATCACATCCTAGGTCACAAATCAGGTCTCAACGAGTACCAAAAGATTGGGATCATTCCCTGCCTATTTTCAGACCACAATGCTTTGAAACTAGAACTCAATCACAAGAGGAAAGTCGGAAAGAACTCAAATACATGGAGGCTAAAGAGCATCCTACTAAAGAATGAATGGTTCAACCAGGAAATTAAAGAAGAATTAAAAAAAATTCATGGAAACCAATGAAAATGAAAACACAACTGTTCAAAATCTTTGGGATGCAGCAAAGGCAGTCCTAAGAGGAAAGTATATAGCAATACAAGCCTTTCTCAAGAAACAAGAAAGGTCTCAAATACACAACCTAACCCTACATCTAAAGCAGCTGGAGAAGGAACAGCAAATAAAGCCTAAACCCAGCAGGAGAAGAGAAATAATAAA
>NW_022592321.1:0-3772 GCF_004348235.1 Phoca vitulina
AGTCTCTTATGGTTTGTCTCCCTCTCTGGTTTTGTCTTGTTTCATTTTTCCCTCCCTTCCCCTATGATCCTCTGGTGTATTGTTCTTAGCAGCTTTAAAACATGCATAGATTTGTGTAACCATCATTGTAATCAGGATGCAGGATGGTTCCATCACCTGAAAAACCTCCCTGGTGCTACCACTCTGTAATCATAGTCTTCCCATGTCCTCAACTCTTAGCAACTGTTGATTTGTTTTCTATCACTGTAGATTTACCTTTTCTGGAGTGTCCTATAAATAGTCATAGAACGTGTATATAATTTTTTGAGACTAGCTTCTTTCATTCAGCATAATGCCTTTGGGATTCATCCAAATTGTTGCCTATGTCAATAGTCTGTTCCTTTTGATGGATGAGTAGTAGTTTATTGTATGGATGTACCTTAATATATATATCCATTCTCACCCATTGAAGGATACTTGGGTTGTTTCCAGTTTTGAGTAATTATGAATAGAGCCTCTATAAATATTCATGTACAGATTTCTGTATAAATGTAATCAGGAGTAATGTGGTAAGTGCAGGCCAAATTGTTCTAGTTGTTTCTTATCTTGCCAGCACTAGGTATTATCAATGATGTTCATTTTTAGCCATTCATATAGATATGTAGTGGTGTCACAGTGTGATTTTAATTTGCATTTCCCTAATGACTGTTGTTGAACATCTTTTTGTGTGCTTACTTGCCATCCATATACATACTTCTTTGAGAAATGTCCAAGTCTTTTGCCCATGTTTTTGTTGGGTTGTTTGTTTTCTTGCTAGTAGATTTTGAGAGTGCTTTAAATATTCTGAATACTAGTGCTTTGTCAGATTTGTGATTTTCAAATGTATTCTCCTACTTGTAGCATGTCTTACATTCTCTTAATAGTGTTTTTCATACTACAGAAGTTTTAATTTTGAGAAATTCCAGTTTATCAGGTTTTTTTTTTTTTTTATGTACAATGTTTTCAGTGTCAAGACATCTTGAGTTAATTTTAGTATAAGATGTGAGGTTTAGGTCAATGTTAATTTTGTTGCATATAGATGTCCAGTTGTTTTAGCATCATTTTTGAAAAGACGATGCTTTCTCCATTGAATAGCCTTTGCAAACTTGCCAAAAATCAATTGTCTACATTTGTGTGTGTCTATTTCTAGACTCTGTATTGTGCTCCATTGATCTACCTGTTTTTTCAATATCACACTGTATTGATTATGGTAGCTTTATGATACCTCTTAAAATCAGGTAGTATGATTCCTTCTACTCTATTCTTCTTTCTCAAATTTGTTTTTAATATTCATTTTTCTTCCAAGACTTTATTTAAATTCAGTTGATTAACATATAGCATATTATTAGTTTCAGAGGTAGAGTTCAGTGATTCATAGTTGCATGTAACACCCAGTGCTCATTACATCACGTGCCCTCCTTAATGCTCATCACCCATTTAGCCCATCCCCCCACCCAACTCCCCTCCAGCAACACTCACTTTGTTCTCTGTAGTTAAGAGTCTCTTACGGTTTGTCTCCCTCTCTGTTTTTATCTTATTTTTCCTTCCCTTCACCTATGTTCATCTGTTTTGTTTCTTAAATTCCACATACGAGTGAAATCATATGGTATTTGTCTTTCTCTGATTTATTTCACTTAGCACAGTACCCTCTAGTTCCATCCATGTCATCGCAGATGGCAAGATTTCATTCTTTTTGATGGCTGAGTAATATTCCATCATGTATATTTATATATACCACATCTTTTTTGTCCATTCATGAGTCAATGGACATTTGGGCCCTTTCCATAATTTGGCTATTGTTCATAGTGCTGCTATAAACATTGGGGTGCATGTGCCCTTTCAAATTACAGTGTTTCTATCCTTGGATAAATACCTAGCAGTGCAATTGCTGGATCATAGGGTAGTTCTATTTTCAACTTTTTGAGGAACCTCCATACCGTTCTCCAGAGTGGCTGCATCAGTTTGCATTTCCACCAACATTGCAAGAGGGTTCTCCTTTCTTTGCATCCTCACCGACATCTTTTGTTTCCTGAATTAATTTTAGCCATTCTGACAGGTGTGAGGTGGTATCTCATTGTGGTTTTGATATGTATTTCCCTGATCTTTTCATGTGTCTGTTGGCCATTTGAATGTCTTCTTTGGAGAAATGTCTGTTCATGTTTTCTGTCCATTTCTTAACTGGATTATTTATTTTTTAGGTGTTGAGTTTGATAAGTTCTTTATGGATTTTGGATACTAGCCCTTTATCTGATAGTCATTTGCAACAATCTGCTCCCATTCTGTTTTGTTGATTGTTTCCTTTGCTGTGCAAAAGCTTTTCATCTTGATGAAGTCCCAATAGTTCATTTTTGCCTTTGTTTCCCTTGCCTTTAGAGATGTGTCTAGTAAGAAGTTGCTATGGCCAAGGTCAGAGAGGTTTCTTCCTGTGCTCTCCTCTAGGATTTTGATGGATTCCTGTCTCACATTTAGGTCTTTCATCCATTTTGCATTTCTTTTTGTGTATGGTGTAAGAGAGGAGTCCAATTTCATTCTTCTGCATGTTGCTGTCCAGTTTTCCAAACACCATTTGTTTGAAGAGACTCTTTTTTCCGTTGGATAGTCTTTTCTGCTTTGTTGAAGATTAGTTGACCATAGACTTGAGGGTCCGTTTCTGGGTTCTTTATTCTATTCCATTGATCTATGTGTCTGTTTTTATGCCAGTACCATACTGTCTTGATTATAGCTTTATAATCCAGCTTGAAGTCTGGAATTGTGATGCCTCCAGCTTTGCTTTTCTTTTTCAACATTCCTTTGACTATTTGGGGTCTTTTCTGGTTCCATACAAATTTTAGAATTCTTTGTTATAGCTCTGTGAAAAAATACTGGTGTTATTTTGATAAGGATTGCATTGAATGTGCAGACTGCTTTGGGTAGCATAGACATTTTAACAGTATTTGTTCTTCCAATCCATGAGCATGGAATGTTTTTCCATTTTTTTGTGTGTCATCTTCAGTTTCTTTCATAAGTGTTCTGTAGTTTTCAGAGTACAGATCTTTTACCTCTCTGGTTAGTTTTATTCCTAGGTATCTTATAGTATTTGGTGCAGTTGTAAATGGGATCAATTCCTTGATTTTTCTTTCTGCTGCTTCATTTATTGGTGTATGGAAATGCAACAGATTTCTGTATGTTGATTTTCTATCCTGCGAATTTGCTGAATTCATGTATTAGTTCTAGCAATTTTTTGGTGGAGTCTTTCAATTTTTCTAAATAGAGTATCATGTCATCTGTGAAGAGTGAAAGTTTGACTTCCTCCTTGCCAATTTGGATGTCTTTTATTTCTTTTTGTTGTCTGATTGCTGAGGCTAGGACTTCAGTACTATGTTGAACAACAGTGGTGAGAGTGAACATCCCTGTCATGTTCCTGACCTTAGGGGAAAAGCTCTCAGTTTTTCCCCATTGAGGATGATATTAGCTGTGGGTGTTTTGTATATGGCCTTTATGATGTTGAGGTATGTTCCTTCTATCCCTACATTCTGGAAGGTTTTTTTTAATCAGGAAAGAATGCTGTATTTTGTCAAGTGCTTTTTCTGCATCTATTGACAGGATGATATGATCTTATCCTTTGATTCTTAACCTTTTATTAATGTGATGTATCACATTATGGTTTTGGAATCAAGGTCATGCTGGCCTCGTAGAATGAGTTTGGAAGTTTTCCTTCCATTTCTATTTTTTTGAATAGTTTCAGAAGAATAGGCATTATTCTTCTTTAAATGTT
>NW_022592322.1:0-3769 GCF_004348235.1 Phoca vitulina
TGTGTCCTCTCTAGAAAGGAAAGAGCCTTTTGGCCTAACTCTTGGGATGCTTGCTGATCTTATGGCCAGAGTATTCGCTCTGTTATAAGAGTGCCTCTCCCCACCCGTTTTCCTTACCACGATCCCTTGAAGAGTGTTCTCCTTACTAATTCTGGATT
Organism: Phoca vitulina; assembly: GCF_004348235.1. Classification (NCBI taxonomy): domain Eukaryota; kingdom Metazoa; phylum Chordata; class Mammalia; order Carnivora; family Phocidae; genus Phoca; species Phoca vitulina. The sequence goes on from NW_022592322.1 coordinate 159, forward strand.
TGTACTTTATTTGACTGGAGATAAGTTTCCATTTATATTTTCAAATTCTGGAACTATCTTGCCTTTTTTTAAAATTTTTTTTTAATTTTTTTTAAAGATTTTATTTATTTATTTGAGAGAGAGAATGAGATAGAGAGAGCATGAGAGTGGGGAGGGTCAGAGGGAGAAGCAGACTCCCTGCTGAGCAGGAAGCCCGATGCGGGACTCGATCCCGGGACTCCAGGATCATGACTTGAGCCGAAGGCAGTCGCTTAACCAACTGAGCCACCCAGGCGCCCTGTCTTGCCTTTTTTATTAACTATGTCATCTAACACCAATTAAAGCAACAAATATGTGACTACCATATAAAATAAGACCCCAGGATTAACACTTTGTTGCATGCACAGTTATCTCACAGAATATGTGTTTGGAGGGCCAGGGACAGGAGTTTATTTTTGCTTTTGCTTTCCTTAAAAAAAGAACCCCACAGCAGTGCAAGTAGGGTCAGGAAGGGAAGGGGGGAAAGGATTCTTTAGGACAAAATGTCCAAGGCTCTCTAATCACAATCAAATCCACGGATAGTGGGTTTAGGGGGGAAAAAAAGATGAAGGGGATGCTGCTCAGGCCCATTTGTCATCAATCGCAAAAAGACTTCCTTTACAAAAGCCCCAAATGGTGACATATGAAGGTCAAGCTAACTTACACAAGCAATCATAACGTGTGTCCCTCAAGCTTTTGACCATGTTTGCCACTTAAATATACATACAGGAATTGGGCTCCTCTTCTCATTCCTGTCCTTTCAGATCTCCACCGTGTGGTCAAACTGGGTGGGCTCTCCCTGTCTTCTGCCACATTTGGCCTCCAACATTCGAACAGCGTTTTCACCACCTCCAGATGCTGCTTCTGCTTGCCTGGCTGGCCTTAGCTGTCGGCCTTTGCTTTACACATTCTGGGGCTCCGGTTTTTTTTAAGTGTGTAAAAAGATTATTTATTTATTTATTTATTTATTTATTTGAGAGCGAGAGCAGGAGCCAGCCAGCAGGGGGAGAGACAGAGACAGAGGGAACAGGGGAGAAGCAGACTCCCCACTGAGTGTTGCTCCTTTATTTTTTAAATTAAAGATGCTATGTATTTGAGAGAGAGCAGAGCGAGAGAGAGAGAGAGAGAGAGAGAGAGAGAGACACACAGGGAGAGAGAGAGAGGGAGAGCACAAGCAGGGAGGAGGGGCAGAGGGAGAGGGAGAAGCAGACTCCCCGCTCAGCAGGGAGCCCGATGCGGGGCTGGATCCCAGGATCCTGGGATCATGACCTGAGCTGAAATCAAGTGTCTGGAGCTTAACTAACTGAGCCACCCAGGCGCCCCTCTCAGGTTCTGTTTTTAGCTGCATAGAAGTTTATAATTGTTGTAACTTCCCTATGACTGACCTTTTTTCATTATAAAACATTTTCCTTTATTTGTAGTAATATTTTTTGTTTTAAAGTCTTTTTTCCTGGGGCGCCTGGGTGGCTGAGTCCGTTAAGCTTCTGCCTTCGGCTCGGGTCATGATCCCAGGGTCCTGGCATCGAGCCCCACATTGGGCTTGTCTGCTCAGCGGGGAGCCTGCTTCTCCCTGTCCCTCTGCCTATGCTCCCCCTGCTTGTGCTCTCTCTCTCTCTCTCTTTCTCTGTCAAATAAATAGATAAAATCTTAAAAAAAAAAAAAAAGAGTCTTTTGTCCTGATATTAGCATAGCCACCATAGCTTTTTAGGATTGCTGCTTGCATGATATAGGCTTTTCCATCCTTTTTCTTTTAACCTATTTGTACCTTCAAATCTAAACTGTGTCTTTTGTAGATAGCACATGGCTGGATCTCTCTTTTTTTATCCAATCTGACAATCTCTGAGGCTTGCTTGGATTGTCTAGTCCGCTCACATCTGATGTTATTATTGATGTAGACGAATGTCTGCATTTTGCCTTTGGTTTCCTATATGTCTCAAGACCTTTTTGTTTCTTTATTCCCGCTTTAATATTGCTGCTTAATTCCTGTTTCTTTATTCCTGCTTGGTTTTTCCTGAAGCAAATGTTTTCTAGTGTTATTTCATTATTTTTAAAGTTACTTATTAGTGCTCTCTTTAGGCCATACCATAGCGTTTTAACTTATCAGAATCGACTCCAGGTTTATATTAATTCCTGGGATATATTGAAATGTTACTCTTATGAAGCTCTATTCCCTCTTTCACCTTTTCGTGATATTATTTTTACACATATTTAATACATGCTTGTTACAAACCCAACCGTTTATTGTTATAATAATTTATATAAGCAATGTATGAATGTATGTCTCCTAAAAGAAGTTGAGAACAGTGAGCAAGTACATATTTACAGTAATTAAACCCTGTGTAGTTCTATTCATTTCTTCCTGTGGATTTGAACTACCATCTTATGTCATTTCTTTACAAATACAGCTCTGCTCCCACTAACCTCCTTTGTGCTGTTATTGTCAAATGTATTACATTTCTGATACATTAGATGCCCAGCCAGCCGATTATATACATATTGACTTATAAAACCGCTTTCTTATATTTTTTTAATTAAAAATTTTTTTAAAGATTTTATTTATTTATTTGAGAGAGAGAGAGAGAGAGAACATGATTGGCGAGAGGGAGAAGCAGGCTCCCTGCTGAGCAGGGAGCCCTACACAGGGCTGGATCCCAGGACTCCCGGATCATGACCTGGGCTGAACACAGACGCTTAACCCACTGAGCCACCCGGCGCCCCTAAAAGCGCTTTTTAAAACAGAGAAGAAAAAATGTGCATTTATACTTTGTTTAATAAGTACATAATTACCTTTAACAGTGTTTTTTGTTTTTTAAAAATGGGTATTTAAATTTACATCTAGGTTTGCTTCCTTTTGGCCTGAAGAAATTCTTTTCCTATTCCTTACAAATAGGTCTGCCAGCAGTTGAATTCTCTCAGCTTTTGTTTATCTGGGAGTTGTTATTTTGCTTTTGTTTTTGACAGGTAGTTTTGCGGGATAGAAGACTTTTAGTTGACTTTTTTTTCCTCCCGTTTAGCACTTTGAATATATCATCCCCCTGTTTCTGGACTCCATTTAAATTTTTTTTCCTAATAAGACATCTGCTGTTAATCTTAATGGGTTTACCTTGTAAGTGATGATTTCCCTTGCTGCTCTTAAGGTTTTCTCTTTGACTTTGGCCCGCAGCATTTTTACTATGATGTGTCAGGGTATGGATCTCTTCATATGTGTAGTACTTGGCATTCTTTGACCTTCCTGCCTGTGTAGATTAACATTTTTAGAAAATTTTAGTCATTATTTCTTTTTTTTTTTTTTTTTTGGCCTGGTGAACTGGAACCCCACTCTGCCTGTAAGATAATAACATTTGCACAGAGCTTTACGGATGTTGAAGCACTTCCGTATGCATGACTTGATCCTCACGAATACCCTCTTAGCTTATTTTTTAGTTATCACTTACTTTTATTTTTTTATTTTATTATGTTATGTTAATCACCATACATTACATCATTAGTTTTTGATGTAGTGTTCCATGATTCATTGTTTGCATATAACACCCAGTGCTCCATTCCATACGTGCCCTCTTTAATACCCATCACCAGGCTAACCCATCCCCCCA
>NW_022592323.1:0-3767 GCF_004348235.1 Phoca vitulina
TGGCTGCATATTTTTCTCATTTAGTGCTCTGAATATATCCTGCCAGTAAGAACAAGCTTTTTAAATTGGATTTTGCTTGGAAGTGTGAAGAATATCCTAATCTTTAATCATGATCATATGCAGAATAGTGTTAAATAGGAACCACAATTTTAGGTTGAATCCAATATTCCATTTATGTAACTATGGCTTTGGAAAGAATACTTTAAAAGAATGCCACCATTTTTAAAAAGAGAATTGAATAAACCTACCTGTTACAGGAAGGTTGTCTTAAAAATGAAAATAAGTCCTGCTTAACTGAAGCAAAATTGCCTTGGTCTCCACAGTATTGGAGTTTGAAGTTATATTGAAGTAACATAAAATGTAGAGGCTCCTGATTCTATCCCATGACTCTATAGGATCTGTAGAATACTGAATTTCCTACAAAGCAGTCAGTTAATGGTATTTACTCTGGTGTATATGAAAACTTATAGAAATTTGACATTAGGGAAATGAGACTAAGATTTGTAAGATAGTAATCAATGCTAGAATTGGGAAACTGGTGGCCATCAGATAACCTTTTAACTGTGAGGATAAAAAAGTTGGCTTTGATAAGAATTTTTAAATACTTTATCCATGGTCTTTGTGACCATTATGAATCCACTAGCCACCTTAGGGGGAAACATAGGGTTGGCTGTAAAAGTACATCATTGTTCATTCCAAGTCCTAAGTCATCTTGGGTCAACCCACTTATGCATTCTCATAGGCTATTGAAAATAGTCATGTAGTTGGTGTCCATACAAGTCTATGGTTTCCAATCTAATCCTTACGTGTGTTATCCACAGTCATTTTTCTCATCCTTACTCAAACCCTTCAAAATCTTTGCCATTCCATAAACTTGCCAGCCCATCAATTGTGTCACCTTGATGTTAAGTATACCACTATTCTGTTTCCATTCTGTCTTCCCAGTAAAGAGGTTTCTGTTCTCCAGGGTGAATTTTGAGTGTGTAGGAAATACAGGACTTGCCCCAACTTTAAGATTGCTGACTTAATCCATAGTTTGATTTCAAAATCGAATTGCTGGTTTCCTTGAACCAATTTTTTATATTTTTTTCAGGGGTCTTAGGCTCAGTTAAATGATTTCCAGAAAAAACCTCAAAACCTTTTGAGACCTAAATTCCTTTCCACTCTCGAGATCCTAAACCACATACATACTTTGTGTGTTAGAGGTTGTTCAACTAAAGGAATAAATGTTTATTAAACTAAAACAGACCTGTTATCTTTTGTCATTTAATACCAATAAGCAAGCCAAATACCCTAGCCTACACAAAATTGTAATGGCAGAAACAGTCACTTTGAGAGAAAATAAAATGTATAGTACTTAAAAGAGAGAGACCACTTTCTGGAAGGTAGGACGTGCAGAGAAGTGAATCCGAGGCGATATTTGGGAAGATAGATGGTAGGGGAGGGGGGTCTGTCAGCCGCTACCAGCAAGTAATAGAGCAGCTGAGCACAAAATCAGAACTTTTAGAAGTTGGCTCCCCTGAGGGACGTCGCTCCAGTGGCTAAGCAGGGGGTGGAACCCTCATGGGACAGTGTGGTCTCAGGACTCTTGGGGTCACAGAAAGCCCGGGGATGCCTGAGTGCGGCAGAGCTCCCAGGTATTGGAGCAGGGAAGCCGGCTGCAGAGACAGAGCCGAGGCGGGCGTCTCAGCTCGGGGTTGCCATAAACTGTGATCCGTAGTACAGTCGGGCCACTGCTCCTCCAGCAGGGACCCAACAAGCGGCAGATCTGGGGAGACTCACCTTCCTTCCTGCAGGAATCTGCTGGGTTTGGAGACTCCAAATGGGGTCATGTGCCAGAGATAGAAACGCTCAGTCACAGGCCAGGTGAGCACGGAGTGCGGCCAGAGACCGGGGAGACAGGAGTGATTGACTGCTTTTCTCTGGGGGCGCAATAAGGACCGGGCCCTGAGCTCTCAGCTCCTCAGGGTGGAGATTGGGAGTCCGCCATTTTCACTCTCATCCTCCAAAACTGTACTGAAAGATTGCAGGGAACAAAAGCTCCCAACAGCAAACCTGAGCAGATTACTTAGCCCGTTCGGGCAAAGGCGGGGCAATTCCACCTCCGGCAAAGACATCTGAGAACCACGGCAACAGGCCCCTCCCCCAGAAGATCAGCAAGAACAGCCAGCCAAGACCAAGTTTACCGATCAATGAGAACGGCAGAACTCCAGCACTAAGGGAATACTGCACATAGAATTCATGGCTTTTTCCCCATGATTCTTTAGTCTTTCAATGTTAATTTCTTTAATTTTCTTTTTTTTTCTTTTTCGTTGTTTTTTGTTTTTCTTTTTCACCTTTTCAACCAACATCTTATCAATCCCTTTTTTAAAAAGTCTTTTTTTATTTTGCATTTTTAGAGACATATTCTATCCCTTCATAGTAGTTAACCTTATTTTTGGTATATATATATATATATATATATATAGTTCTCTCTTTAAAATTTTTGGATACACTTTCTTCTAACAGACCAAAATATACCCTATATCTCTAGTGCATGGCTTTGTTCTAGTCTCCTGCCTGATCACATTCCTCCCACTTTTTAAAAAATCCTCTTCTTTCTTTTTTCAACCAACTTCTTATCTTGTCAATTCCTTTTAAAAAATCCTTTATAATTTTCATCTTTACAGTCATATTCTATCCGTTCATCATATTTACCCTTATTTTTGTACATATAAGCGCTTTTCTTTCTTTAAAATTTTGGGAGGCACTTTCTTCTAACAAACCAAAATACACCCAAAATCTAGTGTGTGGCACTGATCTATGCACCAGCCTGATCATATTTGATCATATTCTTTTTTGTTTGTTTGTTTTTTATCTTTATCTTTTTCTTTTTTCTTTCTTTCCCTTTCTTTTCCCCTGGTTTCAGGTCTCTTCTGATTTGTTTAGTGTATGTTTCTTTCTAGGGTCGTTGTTACCTTGTTAGCATTTTGTTCTCTTATTCATCTATTCTCCTCTGGACAAAATGACAAGACAGAAAAAATCACTTAAACAAAAAGAACAAGAGGTAGTACTGACTGCCAGGGACCTACTCAATACGGACATTAGTACAATGTCGGATCTAGAGTTCAGAATCATGACTTTAAAGATACTAGCTGGGCTTGAAAAAAGCATGGAAGTTATTAGAGAAACCCTTTCTGGAGAAATAAAAGAACTAAAATCTAACCAAGTCAAAATCAAAAAGGCTATTAATGAGGTGCAATCAAAAATGGAGGCTCTAACTGCTAGGATAAATGAGGCAGAAGAGAGAATTAGCGATATAGAAGACCAAATGATGGAAAATCAAGAAGCTGAGAAAAAGAGAGATAAACAACTACTGGATCACGAGGGCAGAATTCGAGAGATAAGTGATACCATAAGATGAAACAACATTAGAATAATTGGGATCCCAGAAGAAGAAGAAAGAGAGAGGGGGCAGAAGGTATATTGGAGCAAATTATAGCAGAGAACTTCCCTAATTTGGGGAAGGAAACAGGCATCAAAATCCAGGAGGCACAGAGAACCCCACTCAAACTCAATAAAAATAGGTCAACACTCTGACATCTAATAGTAAAACTTACAAGTCTCAGAGACAAAGAAAAAACCTGAAAGCAGCTCGGGAGAAGAGATCTGTAACCTAAAATGGTAGAAACATTAGATTGGCAACAGACCTATCCACAGAGACCTGGCAGGCCAGAAAGGACTGGCAGGATATATTCAGAGCACTAAATGAGAAAAATATGCAGCCA
>NW_022592324.1:0-3766 GCF_004348235.1 Phoca vitulina
GGAGGAGCACTGGGGGGTGGCGAGGGAGGACGGGGGAGTGTGCTCGGGCGTGGAGGAGCAGGCGTGGAGGAGCGCGGGGTGGGGGGTGTTGAGGGAGGAGGGGGCAGTGTGCGCGGGCGTGGAGGAGCGCTGGGGGGGCGGCGAGGGAGGACGGGGCAGTGTGCGCGGGCGTGGAGGAGCAGGCGTGGAGGAGTGGGGGAGGAGGGGGAGTGTTCCCCAGGAGCTGCCCTGGGCAGCAGGGCGGGGGAGTCAGCCGGGAGACGTGCAGGGGGCCGGGTGGGTGAGGGACTCAGTCCTTCTCCCTCCGCAAGTGTCAGCCAAGGGGGTCGTTCTCACAGCCGAGCTCCTCTGCGAGGGTGGGGTTTTCGTTCCGGATTCACGGAGGGCGCCCCGTCGTTCGCTCCGTGTCTGCTGCCTCCTTGCCCTGCCGCCAGCTCCCTCCACCTTGGTCAGGCCTGGTGTGGGACAGAGGAGGAGTGCTTTCTCTAGTGGCCAGGGACACGAGCCTGGCGCCCTCGTCGATCCGCAGCTCCCTCCGTGACTGCCCGAGTCAGCCTGGCGCGCGGCTTCTCGCGGGGCTTCGCGCCCGGCGCCCGCGTCTCCCCGGACCCGCGACAGCAGGGGTGCTTGCGCGGAGGGCTGGCTGAGGGCGGCTCTGCCCCTCCCAGCCCTTTCTGGCACAGTGGCCGCGTCTGCGCGTCTGCGCACCCGTCAGGGGGACCTGAGGGTCAGCTAGGGAAGGCTCTCCTGGCAGAGTCTGGGGCGGGCTGGGCCGGGGGGGGGGCAGCCCCCTGGGTACTTTCAGTGTCTTTGCTGCACTGGATCCCAACCCAAAGTAGACAGAGTGGTGTCCGGCAGGGGGGAGGTCCCCAGGGGCTCCTGCGGAGCCTCTGCTGCCAGGCCTGACCCCTGGCCTCTGTGGGGACATGCCCTTTCTGCCTTCCCCCAGATATGGGTCATTTCCTGGAGGACTGTCAGGACATCCTGCCCTCCTGGGGAGTGAGATCAGTGCCTGGTCTGGACCATTCTGGAGCCCCAGGGCTTCCTGGGATTGGGCTCACTGCTCCCCAGACGGACAAGCGTCAGCTTTGCTCCTCCTGGGGTCTTTGGTGGGATGAGGCGGGCCCCAGGTGCAGCACCCCAGCAGACACCAGGCCAAAGGCTCCCCGAATCTGGGTCTTCCTCCAGCAGTATCTGCCACAAGGGATTGTGTGCCCACTCGCAAGGAGGTGTGCTGGCTGGCTTCCCATCCGGGCGATGTCCCTCCTTCCAGGCAGCCCTCGCCTTCTGCGCTGGCTGCTCTCTCAGATCTCACCTGGGAGGAGGGCCAGGGGGATGTAGGTAACAGGTGTTCTTCTCTTGCCTTATCTTCGTAGGGACAGAGAGCCACTGAGCGGAAACAGATCAACCACGTCTCACCCAGGGGCAGTTAGGAGAAGGAGGGCTGTAAAGTTTGCATGCCTGAGCACCAGACCCTGGAACTCTGGAGGCTCCACTCGGGTGAGAAGCACAGGTGCACCAGAAGGGCTCCTGGGACGGAAGACCTGAGGGTTTGGGAAGTCTCTGTTAGCAGAGCATCCTGGACCGGACCGGTGATCGCAGGGGCTGGGCAGTGTGTACGCTGCATGTGCGTGGCTCTCCTTGGGTGGGTGGGTACAGGGTGGCGTCAGGCCCTGGGGAGATGTTAGTCCAGTTTCCTGGGGGCGACGAGGGGGGCCTGCTTGCTTCTTATTTCAACTGCTGAGGCATGGAGGGAATGCAGGACACGGGGCCTCATAGACCCCGCTGAATCCCAGAGTTAGTCCCAGTCGGACCCAGAGTCCTTCAGGCAGTCCAGCTGGGGTCTGCTTCCCCAGGGCGGCTCCTCCTCCTGCCCCCTGCCCCCCACTGGCAGGAAGGCCTCCCACTGCCTGGCTTTGTGGGGGAGCCCAGGAGGACACCGGGCCATGTAGTCACGGGGACGAGGGTTCCAATCCCCACTGTCCCACCCATTAGCCTTTTGTCCTCAGGCAAAGATCTTCCTATTTTGGGCCTCCATTTGCTGATTGATAAGGTGGAAGAATGACAGTTCATCCTCCATAGCCTTGTTGATATGTGACCATTAGAAACTGTGGAACAGGTAACACCTAAGGGCTCGAGGCTGCTAGTGGTTGATATGTTAAAGCAATATCATAACTCCCGTGGTTATGCCTTCAGCATGGTTTTGCAGATGAAGGAAAAATCCAGAAGACCAGGAGTTAAAACGCCTGTCCAGGCTCACAGAGTGGGGACTAACCCTGCGGCTCAGGCTGCCCAGGCTCCCCACAGGGATGCCCACGGCGGGCCAGCAGGGAGAGCTCGTGGTCGCTGGAGGGAGCCTGGCCTTGGGCAGGAGCCCCTGCTGCTGTGACTGAAGGCCCAGCCTCAACATGGTGCCCTTGGCATATGCCGAAGGCAGAGACAGGCTGATCGGGAGTGCTGCTGAGGGCCACGCGCCACAGCCGGGAGCCAGTCGCATCTGGACGGCCCAGTATGCCAGAGCTCAGTGCAGAGGGATGTGGCTCTCGGGCTCTGGGGTCAGGGACTGGTCAGCGTGTCCGCACACGGCCACGCCCCTGCTGGGCTCACGCTCGCGGTGTATATCCTGCATCGTAGCTCAGCTCACGTGCCTTTTTCTTCCCTTTAAAGGGAAGCTCTAGGTCCAACGCGGGGAAGGGGGGCTCGAACTCAGGAGTCTGCCAGGCATCTGCCCCTCCCCCCCTTTCTTTGAAGCAGATTCTGAGTAGTCCCTTCAGCAAGGCTCTGTGGTTAATGAGCTGCTTGGTTGACATGTTTCCTTCAGCAGGTACTTGTGGCTTTGGAGGGGGCTGAGCTAGGTTCCCATCTTACAAGTCATTCCCCTCTGCATTGTGGGCACTTGTCCCCTTCTCCTCTGACATCTAATGATGTCATCACAGATGCAGGGGACATTTGTCTATGATTTCTATGTTTTTTTTTCTTTTAAGATTTTATTTATTTGACACAGAGAGAGAGACAGCGAGAGAGGGAACACAAGCAGGGGGAGTGGGAGAGGGAGAAGCAGGCTTCCCACTGAGCAGGGAGCCCGATGCGGGGCTCGATCCCGGGACCCTGGGATCATGACCTGAGCCGAAGGCAGACGCTTAACGACTGAGCTACCCAGGCGCCCCAATGATTTCTGTTTTTGAAATATTACTTATTTACTTGAGAGAGAGAGGAGGAACAGAGGGAGAGGGAGAAGCAGACTCCCTGCTGAGCACAGAATGGACGCTCAGGACCCTGGGATCACGACCTGAGCCGAAGTCAAGAGTTGGACGCTCAACTGACTGAGCCACGCGGGGACCCCTGTCTCTGATTTCTAGAGGCTTTTAGACTTTTCTCTTCATTATTGTTTTGCTTAAAATACAGTACAATCTACATGTGTGCTCTGTGGTATGTAAGTGTGTGGACTGGAGGAAGGTGTTTGCAAGAACATGTGACCCCGTGTACACACCACTATAACGGTGACCTGACTGGTTACTACCTGGTGAACATCACTGTTGCAAACACTTACGTATGAAACTTACTTTCTTTTTTGGTTTACCGATGGCTAGCGTTCCAGTGAATGGACACACCAAAAATTAGCAAACCTTTTTTTTTTTAATTTAAATTCAATTAGCTAACATAGAGTACATCATTAGGTTTTTAAAAAATTTTATTTATTAACTTGAGGGTGAGAGAGAGCAGGAGGTGGGGGTGGGGCAGCGGGAGAGGGAGAGGCAGACTCCCC
>NW_022592325.1:0-3760 GCF_004348235.1 Phoca vitulina
GTACCGACTGCCAGGGACCTAATCAATATGGACATTAGTAAGATGTCAGAACTAGAGTTCAGAATGATGATTTTAAAGATACCAGCTGGGCTTGAAAAATGCATGGAAGATATTAGAGAAACCCTTTCTGGAGAAATGAAAGAACTAAAATCTAACCAAGTCGAAATCAAAAAGGCTATTAATGAGGTGCAATAAAAAATGGAGGCTCTAACTGCTAGGATAAATGAGGCAGATGAAAGAATTAGTGATATAGAAGACCAAATGATGGAACATAAAGAAGCTGAGAAAAAGCGAGATTAACAATTACTGGATCACGAGGGCAGAATTTGAGAGATAAGTGATACCATAAAACAAAACAATATTAGAATAATTGGGATCCCAGAAGAAGAAGAAAGAGAGAGGGGGGCAAAAGGTATATTGGAGCAAATTATAGCAGAGAACTTCCCTAATTTGGGGAAGGAAACAGGCATCAAAATCCAGGAGGCACAGAGAACACCCTCAAAATCAATAAAAATAGGTCAACACCACGACATCTAATAGTAAAATTTACGAGTCTCAGAGACAAAGAGAAAATCCTGAAAGCAGCTCGGGCTAAGAGATCTGTAACCTACAATGGTAGAAACATTAGATTGGCAACAGACCTATCCACAGAGACCTGGAGGCCAGAAAGGACTGGCATGATATCTTCAGAGCAGTAAAAGGGAAAAATATGCAGCCAAGAATACTATATCCAGCTGGGCTGTCATCGAAAATAGAAGGAGAGATAAAAAGCTTCCAGGACAAACAAAAACTAAAGGAATTTGCAAACACGAAACCAGCCCTATAAGAAATATTGAAAGGGGTCCTCTAAGCAAAGAGAGAGCCTAAAAGTAACACAGACCAGAAAGGAACACAGACAATATACGGTAACAGTCACCTTACAGGCAATACAATGGCATGAAATTCATACCTTTCAATAGTTACCCTGAATGTAAATGGGCTAAATGCCCCAATCAAAAGACACAGGCTATCAGATTAGATTAAAAAACAAGACCCATCGATATGCTGTCTGCAAGAGACTCATTTTAGACCCAAAGACACCCCCAGATTGAAAGTGAGAGGGTGGAAAACCATTTACCATGCTAATGGACACCAAAAGAAAGCTGGCGTGGCAATCCTTATATCAGACAAATTAGATTTTAAACCAAAGACTATAATAAGAGATGAGGAAGGACACTATATCCTACTTAAAGGGTCTATCCAATAAGAAGATCTAACAATTATAAATATCTATGCCCCTAACATGGGAGCAGCCAATTATATAAGCCAATTAATAACAAAAGCAAAGAAACACATTGACAACAATAAAATAATAGTAGGGGACTTTAACACCCCCTCACTGAAAAGGACAGATCATTTAAGCAAAAGATCTACAAGGAAATAAAGGCCTTAAATGACACACTGGACCAGATGGAATTCACAGATATATTCAGAACATTCCATCCCAAAGCAATGGAATACACATTCTTCTTTGGTGCCCATCAAACATTCTCCAAAAGAGATCACATCCTAGGTCACAAATCAGGTCTCAACCAGTACCAAAAGATTGGGATCATTCCCTGCCTATTTTCAGACCACAATGCTTTGAAACTAGAACTCAATCACAAGAGGAAAGTCGGAAAGAACTCAAATACATGGAGGCTAAAGAGCATCCTACTAAAGAATGAATGGGTCAGCCAGGAAATTAAAGAAGAATTTTAAAAATTCATGGAAACAAATGAAAATGAAAACACAACTGTTCAAAATCTTTGGGATGCAGCAAAGGTGGTCCTAAGAGGAAAGTATATAGCAATACAAGCCTTTCTCAAGAAACAAGAAAGGTCTCAAGTACACAACCTAACCCTACACCTGAAGGAGCTGGAGAAAGAACAGCAAATAAAGTGTAAACCCAGAAGGAGAAGAGAAATAATAAAGATCAGAGCAGAAATCAATGAAATAGAAACTAAAAGAACAGTAGAACAGATCAACGAAACTAGGAGCTGGTTCTTTGAAAGAATTAACAAGATTGGTAAACCCCTGGCCAGACTTATCAAAAAGAAAAGAGAAATGACCCAAATCAACAAAATCATGAATGAAAGAGGAGAGATCACAACCAACACCAAAGAAATACAAACAATTATAAGAACATATTATGAGCAACTATGTGCCAGCAAATTAGATAATCTGGAAGAAATGGATGCATTCCTAGAGATGTATCAACTACCAAAACTGAACCAGGAAGAAATAGAAAACCTGAACAGACCTATAACCACTAAGGAAATTGAAGCAGTCATCAAAAATCTCCCAACAAACAAGAGCCCAGGGCCAGATGGCTTCCCAGGGGAATTCTACCAAACATTTAAAGAAGAATTAATACCTATTCTTCTGAAACTGTTCCAAAAAGTAGAAATGGAAGGAAAACTTCCAAACTCGTTTTATGGGGCCACCATCACCTTGATCCCAAAGTCAGACAAAGACCCCATCAAAAAGGAGTACTACAGACCAATATCCTTGATGAACATGGATGCAAAAATTCTCACCAAAATACTAGCCAATAGGATCCAACAGTACATTAAAAGGATTATTCACCACGACCAAATGGGATTTATCCCTGGGCTGCAAGGTTGGTTCAACATCCACAAATCAATCAATGTAATACAATACGTTAATACAAGAAAGAACAAGAATCATATGATCCTCTCAGTAGATGCAGAAAGAGCATTTGACAAAGTACAGCATCCTTTCTTGATTAAAACTCTTCACAATGTAGGGAGAGAGGGTACATACCTTAATATCATAAAAGCTATCTATGAAAAACCCACAGTGAATATCATTCTCAATGGGGAAAAACTGAGGGCTTTTCCCTTAAGGTCAGGAATATGGCAGGGATGTCCACTATCACCACTGCTGTTCAACATAGTACTAGAAGTCTAGCCTCAGCAATCAGACAACAAAAGGAAATAAATGGCATCTGAATTGGCAGAGAAGTGAAACTCTCACTTTTTGCAGATAATATGATACTTTATGTGGAAAACCCAAAAGACTCCACCCCAAAACTACTAGAACTCATACAGGAATTCAGTAAAGTGGCAGGATATAAAATCAATGTACAGAAATCTGTGGCATTTCTATACAGCAACAACAAGACAGAAGAAAAAGAAACTAAGGAGTCAATCCCAGTTACAATTGCACCCAAAACCATAAGATACTTAGGAATAAATCTACCCAAAGAGGCAAAAAATCTGTACTCAGAAAACTATAAAATACTCATGAAAGAAATTGAGGACGACACAAAGAAATGGAAAAACGTTCCATGCTCATGAATTGAAAGAACAAATATTGTGAAGATGTCAGTGCTACCTAGAGCGATCTACACATTCAATGCAATCCCCATCAAAATACCATCCACTTTTTTCAAAGAAATGGAACAAAGAATCCTAAAATTTGTATGGAACCAGAAAAGACCCCGAATAGCCAGAGGAATGTTGAAAAAGAAAAGCAAAGCTGGTGGCATCACAATTCCAGACTTCCAGCTCTATTACAAAGCTGTCATCATCAAGACAGTATGGTACTGGCACAAAAACAGACACATAGATCATGGAATAGAATAGACAACCCAGAAATGGACCCTCAACTCTATGGTCAACTAATCTTCGATAAAGCAGGAATGAATGTCCAATGGAAAAAAGACAGTGTCTTCAACAAATGGTGTTGGGAAAATTGGACAGCCACATGCAGAAGA
>NW_022592326.1:0-3759 GCF_004348235.1 Phoca vitulina
TTTCTTTACTTCCTTGTTCCTGAGGCTGTAGATCAGAGGATTCAACATGGGGATCACCACTGTGTAGAACACAGAAGCTACTTTGTCCTGATCGAGGGAATAGCTGGAACTAGGTCTCAGATAGGTATAGATGGTGGTGGCATAGAACAGAGTTATAGCTGTCAGGTGAGAACCACAGGTTGAGAAGGCTTTGCGCTTCCCCTCCCCTGAATGCATATGGAAGATGGAGAAGAGAACATAGGAGTAGGAGGTCAGGATGACCAGCAAAGCCCCAACAATATTCACACCAGCAAATGTGGAAAAGATGCTTTCATTCAGGTGTGTGTCAGAACATGAGAGCCTAAAAAGTGGAGGGCTGTCACAGAAGAAATGATGAATGACATTAGAACTGCAGAATGGCAAGCTGCTCACGTAACTTGTGTTAACCATGGAGTTCAAGAATCCTGCTGTAAAAGCCCCTGCTGCCATTTTGAGGCAGACTGTCCTGGACATGACCAAGGGGTAAAGTAGTGGGTTGCATATGGCCACATAACGGTCATAGGCCATTAACCCAAAGAGGATGCATTCAGTTGTGGCCAAGGCGATGAAGAAGTACAGTTGCAGGAAGCAGCCAGCAAAGGAGATGGTTTTCTTCTCTGATAATATGTCTACCAGCATCTTTGGGGTGATGGTGGAAGAGTAACAAACATCCACAAAGGACAAGTTAGCCAGGAAGAAATACATGGGTGTGTGAAGTCGGGACTCAGTCCTGATTAGGAGGATCATCCCAACATTCCCCAAAACTGTAAGTGTGTAAATCACCAGAAAAAGCAAAAAGAGGACAATCTGTAGCTCCATCGTGTCTGCTAATCCCAACAGGATGAACTCAGTCAGCGAAGTGTGGTTTCTTCTGGTCATTTGTTACATGTATATAGTTTGCTTAAATTTCCATTAGGTCTAAATATTTTCCTCTCCTAAGTTTATAAGAAATAGAAATGTTAATGAGGGCATCTACACATGGGGGAAAAACACAACCTAAGATAACACAACATAGTAAATTGAGTAAGAGGAAATTGGGGGACAAATAGATCAGCCTTTGAATGTAATGAACAAGTGTCTGTATTGAATCAGTGTTGGGGGCCTCCCAACTCAGCAGTGCAAGACCACCTATTCCAATTCAGTTTTCCACAAGCAGCATACTTTGTACTCTTGTCTCTCTCTACAGTTTGTGTCCAAATGCAAAGGATAAAAATATCCTTGCTGACATCTCTCCCATTCTCTGAGCAGGTATGTGGGGTTAGCTCTATTTTTTTTTTTCCTTTCCATTTATCCTCAAGACCACTCTGAATATTCTTCAACTCTAAAATTAATGCACTACTTCCCAGAAATCACTCTTGAGTACTTATGCAGCAATAATAATGACCAATTCTAATAATCAGTATTTAGACACCTATCATATATTTAAAAATGACTTTGTTGTGTTTTAAAAGTGATCCAAAAATTTGTTCCCATTACAAAGTACACTTCTGAATTAACATCCTTAGTAGGAGACATGCTACCTGTTCAACTCAGTGAGTAACAGCACGAAATCCTGATCACTTCCTTCCCAGGGTCTTACCTGTGGAGTCTAGTATTTTCTTTTTTATGAGATGTTCTCCAATCAAATGGAGCTTACAGAAAAAGGAAGAAAATTTCATTTTTAAATGTAATGAAATGCAGTAAGCATTCAATTTACCTTTTTTGTAAACATTTGAGATGCATTCTGAGTAGATACACATTGCCACACTTTTATTTTGTTTTCATAAGGAAGAATGGGTAACCATGGGACTAGATTATAGGTTAATTGTGAGTCAGACCTCTAGAGACAGACACTCCAGTCTCAAAAGAACACACAATACGATCACAGGTAGATATATGGAATCAAACATCATGTGGGGCTTGCATCACAAAGTAATTCCTGATCTCTATGTTTTTTTTTTTTTTTTAAAGATTTTATTTATTTATTTGAGACAGAGAGAATGAGAGAGAGAGAGCACATGAGAGGGGGGAGGGTCAGAGGGAGAAGCAGGCTCCCTGCCGAGCAGGGAGCCCGATGCGGGACTCGATCCAGGGACTCCAGGATCATGACCTGAGCCGAAGGCAGTCGCTTAACCAACTGAGCCACCCAGGCACCCGATCTCTATGTTATTTTAAAGAAGTCTTGTCAAAGTAAAAAATAAAATAATAATACTTTTATTTGGTTGCTGATACTGCTTCTCCCTTTATATTTTTAGCTTATACCAAATGGTTACAAATCCCAGTACCAAATTATTATTCTTCCTTTGTCTTTCAGTAATTGAAAAAAAATATTCTTTCTGTTTAATTTTGTGTGAAATTGTGTTTGTGTGTGTGTGTGTGTGTGTGTGTGTGTGTACGTGTGCTCACACACACACCCCTCCCTTTGTCTGGGCAAGTGTATCCTTCTATTCAACTCTGTCTTGAGTGAAAGTAATGAGAAGGAGAAACTAACTTAAGTGCACAATATTTAAAGAAACACTAAACCCTGGGCAAATAATACAATGGATAAGAAAACTAACTTATGTTTTTATGATTTCAGAATTGTGTTGGATTTTGCAATTATTGTCTATGATTCTGTTCCTAGAAGGGGATGAGATGACAGGTTTTCCAGATCTAAATACAAGAAAAGCAAGGTGAAATACCACATTGGGTGTCCGTATGCATGGAGAGCCTATTTTCACTGAGAACTCACAACATATAGCTCTTTTCCATTTAAATGTTCAGTTAATCCTCTGTGCCAGTCTTTGAGGTTGACATTATTATTTTATGCATTTTGCAGCTGAGATTTCAGGTTATTAAATGACTTTTCAATAGACAAACTGTTAGAAAGTGGGAGAATCAACTGGAGCCCAATCTTCACCAGAAGGAAATAATACCCGGC
Source organism: Phoca vitulina (assembly GCF_004348235.1). Lineage (NCBI taxonomy): Eukaryota > Metazoa > Chordata > Mammalia > Carnivora > Phocidae > Phoca > Phoca vitulina. The sequence goes on from NW_022592326.1 coordinate 2,918, forward strand.
TACCTAACTTCCCTGTCCCATCCCTTTTTATCCTAGTCACTAAGAATATCATAAAGATATACACATACACATACATGTACATATATATGTACATAAACATGTGTGCACACATGCATATGTACGTATGCGTGTCTGCATCTTCTAGTAAATACCTATTTACTGTTTACAATTGTACACTTCTCATTTTCAATACGGCAATGAAAATTACGTTGTGCCTGTTAGTTTACATTTAACAAACTAAATCAAAATCAATATTTGTGTGTTAAGATTAAACTCTCTGTGCACATCTTTTCTGCCTACATGCAGGACTTCATCTTCTAATAACATCATCTCTTTTTCTTTTGCTGTGTTTTTGGATGTATGTGATTCTTGATATTGATTGCTTCCTTTCTTCCAAATTGTTTGCTTATTTTTCCAACTTCGTGATGGTCATAGGTTTTGTAAGCTAGCCTCTTCTGGCCTCACCTAATCACTGATGAAAATACTGGCCAAAACAAAGGTTAAATGCATATGCTTCAAACATCTTTCTTTCATTAATTTTCGTAAATAAATTATTCAAAAATCATTAAATAAGGCAAAGTTAAGTATAGAAGGATTACATGAAGGTTCTATGGCCTTACATAAGTTTAGTAAGTTACTAAACTTATGCTTTGTTGTTACATATATTTGAATATTGTAGACTCTAATTACTCAGAAAATATTCTAAAAAAAAAACTGTAGTCTTGAAGCAGCCTTCAAAAGTCAATTAAATACTCTGTTTTGTTCAGAAAATCAACCAAACAACCACAGAAATAGAGGGATCCTTGTCCTGGTAGCTACATTCCATAAGGCTTTCTTTACTT
>NW_022592327.1:0-3757 GCF_004348235.1 Phoca vitulina
CTTCCATATCCCTCTGGGCCCCAGCCGGTCTCCATGCAATTGAGCAGTTGCAGCAATAGAAAGTCGTTTTCAGGGACTCCTGGGTGGCTCCGGTGGTTGGGCTTCTGCCTTCCCCGCAGCATGAAAGAAAGGCGTGTTAGCTAGGAAATTTTGGAGTTGATGAGGAAACTCGAGAGAATTCACTTTAGATGGCTTGAGTGTATTTGCACTAAAACAGATTAAATTACAGCTGCTCCACAAAGAATACTGAAAGCAGATGGAGTGCTAAACTTGGGGTAAAACAGCCACTCTTTCATCCTCCTCAGATCTATGGCACATCAAAGATCTCTCTTGTATTGGTATTCATTATTCAAATGAGATTAATTTGAATATGGAAGCTTTGGCTGTTTTGTTTTCTTTTTTAAGATAGCTAATTTTTTGATATGATAGCTGTTTCAAAAAAACCTTTTAAAGACTAACATGATCTACCAAATCAAACTAATTTTAGAAACAAAAGAGATTATAGGGTTCATTCCCTAAATGCTACAGTTGTTATTATCAGTAAGTATGACACTGAATACATATATTCATATTTCTTTTTCAATATTTATAATGGGTTCATATTTCTCTCTTGTCGCTGTCCGAACCCACCTTCCTATCTCCAGAAACAGAACACCAAAACCTAATGTAATCATTTTCAGAGCCAAGCATGAGGATTCAGCTTAGTACTAACTGCATGAATGTTTAGTTGGCTTTCACGTTTACATATAATTAACTGTATGTCCATTTTGCTTTTTAGATTCTTCTAAAAGATATCCTTACGTGAAGGTAAAACTTTTATATTTTTATTTTTTTTATTTTGAATTTTTAACTACAGATTGTATGAAAGGTACATCATGTCTTAATCATATTGTTTCAATACCCATTCAGCGTACCGTTGAAGTGAAAGATTCTGTTCCTAATAAAACAGTAGAAGTGAAGGAGAAACAAACATCTAAATCAGGTAAATTTTACCATACAGATTTCACAGTGGAAAGAAGTACACTAAAATATTTGAAATGCTCACAGTGTTCTTATTCTGAATTCTTTTTTTTTTTTTTTTTTTTTGGTGGCAAATTTAACTGAAGGATTTGACATAAACAAGGTAGATACCATTGTTGTTACCCATGTTTGAACAAAAGATATTTATAAGCATAAGAAAAAGAGATTTTATTTAAAGATTTTTTATTCATTTATTTGAGAGAGAGAGAGAGAGAGCACATGAGAGGGGGGAGGGTCAGAGGGAGAAGCAGACTCCCTGACGAGCAGGGAGCCCGATGCGGGACTCGATCCAGGGACTCCAGGATCATGACGTGAGCTGAAGGCAGTCGCTTAACCAACTGAGCCACACAGGCGCCCAAGAAAAAGAGATTTTAAAAATGTAAGCTTTAGCTCTAGTTTCTACTTTTATGTTTTGAAATCCTGAAGTTCCCAGTTTGGAATCCCATTACTTCCTTGGGATTCCCAGAAGTTAATTATTAGACTCTCAGATTTTTCCAGTGTTCACAATGTTTATTTCAATTCTGACCTTTCCCTAGAGTAAAGCTTCACTTGCTAACATGTCAGTTGTGTTTTAAGTTTATTTCATCTTAGTGTTATTATGTTGATCATCTTAAGCCAAACAGATGTTCTGATTAGTGGACTCATGTGTGTGTGTGTGTGTGTGTGTGTGTGTGTGTGTGTGTGTGTGTATGGTGTCTTTGATTATTAAAAATGCAGGAAGTAATTAGTTCTATCCTAATATTTGGTAGACACAATCTTTTAAAACTGTAATTCTGAAACTTATTGGCCTTAGGGTCCTTTTATACTATTTAAAAATTATTAGGAATTCCAAAGAACTTCTGTTTAAGTGTTGATATTTACCATATTAGAAATTAAAACAAGCATTTAAAATACAAGCATGCACGATCATACATTGTTAGCCGTTAGAGCTATGACCCACTAATCATGCGAGTTGTGATACTATCACGTATCCTATCTTTAGAAAATTTCACGGTACACTTAATAAGAGAATGAGAGTGAAAATGTCAAATAACATTTAGCATTATTGAATGGATGGATCTTGGAACTCCGGGGATTCTCAGATGACATGGGAGAACTGTTTTAAACCATGTACAGGGTTCATGGATACAAAATGATAAAGGGGCCCTTGTAGTGAAATGGGCATTAAGGTTTCATTTCTGCATTTCTTGCTTTTTTCTTTCACTCGTCTTAAGAGGTTTAAATCAGACAATCTTGTTGAAAAAAAAAAAGGAAAGTATTTTTGTTATATATTCATTTTCTGTTTCATGGCACTGTAGTTTTAGGATCTAGTGTGGACTGAGACTTATTCTGTTTTTACATGGAAATGATTAGATCACCTGAGGCTTTCATTTCTCAGATGAATTTATGATGTTTGTCCAAGGCTTAAAAATTTCTGAAGATAGGGACGCCTGGGTGGCTCAGTCAGTTGAGCGTCTCCCTGTCGCTCAGGTCATGATCCCAGGATCCTGGGATCGAGTCCCACATCAGGCTCCTTGCTCAGTGAGGAGCCTGCTTTTCCCTCTGCCTCTGTTGCTCCCCCTGCTTGTGCGCTCTCTCTCTCTCTGACAAATAAATAAATAAAATCTTTAAAAAAATAAAATAAAATTTCTGAAGATATTGTTGCATTGAGGAAAGACCATCTCACTGTAATTAAAAGTAGTACCATTCATTAAAAGTTTTTTTAAAACACATGTCTTAAGAACACACTGTGCATATTTATTTATTTATTTTTAAAGATTTTATTTATTTATTTGACCGAGAGATAGAGAGGAAGCACAAGTAGGCAGAGAGGCAGGCAGAGGGCGAGGGAGAAGCAGACTCCCCACTGAGCAGGGAGCCCGACGTGGGGCTCTCTCCCGGGACCTTGGGATCATGACCTGAGCCGAAGGCAGCCGCTTAACCGACTGAGCCACCCAGGCACCCCCACGGTACATATTTAAACATAAAAGGTAGACATAAATTTTCTTACTTAAAAAATTCATACCCTTGAAAATCTTAATTATTAATGAACAAAAGCTCTTATGGAATACAGAATATGTAATAGAGCTTGGTGAGTAAATTAAACTATGTAATACTGGAGTATAAAAAAAAAAAGAGTCAGTTAAATACAGCTGTGTGAATGGCAAGTATAGGACATGTGTAACACAATAAGGTACGAATGAGTAGTAGTGTGTCTGGGAAAAGAGTAGGACATGGGACTCCTTCTCTGAGAAAAGGATTTATAAAAATTACCCAAGTTTATATTATTACTTACATTCTAATAAATGAAATTTTATTTTCAGTTTTTTCCTGTTGGAAGTCTTCTGTGGGTTTGTGCCACTCTAATGAGCCTTGTCAAAGATCCAGGGATTTGAGAGTTGATGATAAATGCCCATCTGTATCACAATCGGTGACCAAAAGTCAGTCAGCATCCACAGAATTTGGACGGGCGACCTTCATAGAGAAAGAAAAGATTAATAATATTGGAGTTGTGTTTCTGTTAGAGAATTATAAACTCCATGACCTGTGTAAATCAGAGCTACCAGAAAGCAGAGAGCACAAACCAGGTAATAAAGAAGCATAGAGAATTCAGTCTCTCCATGACTTCCCCATAGTTCTGATTTTTCAAAAATAATTTTGTGGCAAAATTTACTTTGTGTTTACTCCTTTTATGCAACCTACAACCAAACAATATCTTTTAGCAAGACATTTGTCTTCTTCCTCTAACCAAAGGAAC
>NW_022592328.1:0-3756 GCF_004348235.1 Phoca vitulina
TTTCTTTACTTCCTTGTTCCTGAGGCTGTAGATCAGAGGATTCAACATGGGGATCACCACTGTGTAGAACACAGAAGCTACTTTGTCCTGATCGAGGGAATAGCTGGAACTAGGTCTCAGATAGGTATAGATGGTGGTGGCATAGAACAGAGTTATAGCTGTCAGGTGAGAACCACAGGTTGAGAAGGCTTTGCGCTTCCCCTCCCCTGAATGCATATGGAAGATGGAGAAGAGAACATAGGAGTAGGAGGTCAGGATGACCAGCAAAGCCCCAACAATATTCACACCAGCAAATGTGGAAAAGATGCTTTCATTCAGGTGTGTGTCAGAACATGAGAGCCTAAAAAGTGGAGGGCTGTCACAGAAGAAATGATGAATGACATTAGAACTGCAGAATGGCAAGCTGCTCACGTAACTTGTGTTAACCATGGAGTTCAAGAATCCTGCTGTAAAAGCCCCTGCTGCCATTTTGAGGCAGACTGTCCTGGACATGACCAAGGGGTAAAGTAGTGGGTTGCATATGGCCACATAACGGTCATAGGCCATTAACCCAAAGAGGATGCATTCAGTTGTGGCCAAGGCGATGAAGAAGTACAGTTGCAGGAAGCAGCCAGCAAAGGAGATGGTTTTCTTCTCTGATAATATGTCTACCAGCATCTTTGGGGTGATGGTGGAAGAGTAACAAACATCCACAAAGGACAGGTTAGCCAGGAAGAAATACATGGGTGTGTGAAGTCGGGACTCAGTCCTGATTAGGAGGATCATCCCAACATTCCCCAAAACTGTAAGTGTGTAAATCACCAGAAAAAGCAAAAAGAGGACAATCTGTAGCTCCATCGTGTCTGCTAATCCCAACAGGATGAACTCAGTCAGCGAAGTGTGGTTTCTTCTGGTCATTTGTTACATGTATATAGTTTGCTTAAATTTCCATTAGGTCTAAATATTTTCCTCTCCTAAGTTTATAAGAAATAGAAATGTTAATGAGGGCATCTACACATGGGGGAAAAACACAACCTAAGATAACACAACATAGTAAATTGAGTAAGAGGAAATTGGGGGACAAATAGATCAGCCTTTGAATGTAATGAACAAGTGTCTGTATTGAATCAGTGTTGGGGGCCTCCCAACTCAGCAGTGCAAGACCACCTATTCCAATTCAGTTTTCCACAAGCAGCATACTTTGTACTCTTGTCTCTCTCTACAGTTTGTGTCCAAATGCAAAGGATAAAAATATCCTTGCTGACATCTCTCCCATTCTCTGAGCAGGTATGTGGGGTTAGCTCTATTTTTTTTTTTCCTTTCCATTTATCCTCAAGACCACTCTGAATATTCTTCAACTCTAAAATTAATGCACTACTTCCCAGAAATCACTCTTGAGTACTTATGCAGCAATAATAATGACCAATTCTAATAATCAGTATTTAGACACCTATCATATATTTAAAAATGACTTTGTTGTGTTTTAAAAGTGATCCAAAAATTTGTTCCCATTACAAAGTACACTTCTGAATTAACATCCTTAGTAGGAGACATGCTACCTGTTCAACTCAGTGAGTAACAGCACGAAATCCTGATCACTTCCTTCCCAGGGTCTTACCTGTGGAGTCTAGTATTTTCTTTTTTATGAGATGTTCTCCAATCAAATGGAGCTTACAGAAAAAGGAAGAAAATTTCATTTTTAAATGTAATGAAATGCAGTAAGCATTCAATTTACCTTTTTTGTAAACATTTGAGATGCATTCTGAGTAGATACACATTGCCACACTTTTATTTTGTTTTCATAAGGAAGAATGGGTAACCATGGGACTAGATTATAGGTTAATTGTGAGTCAGACCTCTAGAGACAGACACTCCAGTCTCAAAAGAACACACAATACGACCACAGGTAGATATATGGAATCAAACATCATGTGGGGCTTGCATCACAAAGTAATTCCTGATCTCTATGTTTTTTTTTTTTTTTTAAAGATTTTATTTATTTATTTGAGACAGAGAGAATGAGAGAGAGAGAGCACATGAGAGGGGGGAGGGTCAGAGGGAGAAGCAGGCTCCCTGCCGAGCAGGGAGCCCGATGCGGGACTCGATCCAGGGACTCCAGGATCATGACCTGAGCCGAAGGCAGTCGCTTAACCAACTGAGCCACCCAGGCACCCGATCTCTATGTTATTTTAAAGAAGTCTTGTCAAAGTAAAAAATAAAATAATAATACTTTTATTTGGTTGCTGATACTGCTTCTCCCTTTATATTTTTAGCTTATACCAAATGGTTACAAATCCCAGTACCAAATTATTATTCTTCCTTTGTCTTTCAGTAATTGAAAAAAAATATTCTTTCTGTTTAATTTTGTGTGAAATTGTGTTTGTGTGTGTGTGTGTGTGTGTGTGTGTACGTGTGCTCACACACACACCCCTCCCTTTGTCTGGGCAAGTGTATCCTTCTATTCAACTCTGTCTTGAGTGAAAGTAATGAGAAGGAGAAACTAACTTAAGTGCACAATATTTAAAGAAACACTAAACCCTGGGCAAATAATACAATGGATAAGAAAACTAACTTATGTTTTTATGATTTCAGAATTGTGTTGGATTTTGCAATTATTGTCTATGATTCTGTTCCTAGAAGGGGATGAGATGACAGGTTTTCCAGATCTAAATACAAGAAAAGCAAGGTGAAATACCACATTGGGTGTCCGTATGCATGGAGAGCCTATTTTCACTGAGAACTCACAACATATAGCTCTTTTCCATTTAAATGTTCAGTTAATCCTCTGTGCCAGTCTTTGAGGTTGACATTATTATTTTATGCATTTTGCAGCTGAGATTTCAGGTTATTAAATGACTTTTCAATAGACAAACTATTAGAAAGTGGGAGAATCAACTGGAGCCCAATCTTCACCAGAAGGAAATAATACCCGGCTACCTAACTTCCCTGTCCCATCCCTTTTTATCCTAGTCACTAAGAATATCATAAAGATATACACATACACATACATGTACATATATATGTACATAAACATGTGTGCACACATGCATATGTACGTATGCGTGTCTGCATCTTCTAGTAAATACCTATTTACTGTTTACAATTGTACACTTCTCATTTTCAATACGGCAATGAAAATTACGTTGTGCCTGTTAGTTTACATTTAACAAACTAAATCAAAATCAATATTTGTGTGTTAAGATTAAACTCTCTGTGCACATCTTTTCTGCCTACATGCAGGACTTCATCTTCTAATAACATCATCTCTTTTTCTTTTGCTGTGTTTTTGGATGTATGTGATTCTTGATATTGATTGCTTCCTTTCTTCCAAATTGTTTGCTTATTTTTCCAACTTCGTGATGGTCATAGGTTTTGTAAGCTAGCCTCTTCTGGCCTCACCTAATCACTGATGAAAATACTGGCCAAAACAAAGGTTAAATGCATATGCTTCAAACATCTTTCTTTCATTAATTTTCGTAAATAAATTATTCAAAAATCATTAAATAAGGCAAAGTTAAGTATAGAAGGATTACATGAAGGTTCTATGGCCTTACATAAGTTTAGTAAGTTACTAAACTTATGCTTTGTTGTTACATATATTTGAATATTGTAGACTCTAATTACTCAGAAAATATTCTAAAAAAAAAAACTGTAGTCTTGAAGCAGCCTTCAAAAGTCAATTAAATACTCTGTTTTGTTCAGAAAATCAACCAAACAACCACAGAAATAGAGGGATCCTTGTCCTGGTAGCTACATTCCATAAGGCTTTCTTTACTT
>NW_022592329.1:0-3753 GCF_004348235.1 Phoca vitulina
GGAACCCCAGAGACTTGTGGCACAGGACCAAGTGCACCAACATACACCTACTGGAGTCCCAGAAGAAGACAAAGCTAAAGGGCAGAAAAATGCTTGAAGAATGAAGCTAAAAACTTCCCAAATTTAAATAAAAATATTAATCTACACATCCAAGAAGCTCAATGAACTACAAGTGGAACAAACTCAAAGAGATCCACACCAAAACACATCATAGACCTACTGACAAAGACCAAGACAAAATCTTTAAAGTGACAAGAGAAAATTTATTTTTTCACATACAAGAGATCCTCAATAAGGGGCTCCTGGGTGGCTCAGTGGGTTAAGCATCCTACTCATGATTTTGGCTCAGGGCATGATCTCAGGGTCATGAGATGGAGCCCCGCATCTGTCGTCACACACTGAAATAAAGTTCTCAGACACCGATCTGAGCAGCCACGCAGGCAGGGAGACGAGTGGCAGCTGAATCCTGCACATAGCTTTTATTTTGTTTTGCACCAGAAAAGCAAGGACAGATGCCTCAAAGCATGGGCAAGAGTACAAAGGGAGGAGGGGGCGGAGCAAGATGGCGGAGGAGTAGGAGACCTGGATTTCGTCTCCTCTCAGGAATTCAGCTGGATAGGGATCAAACCATTCTGAACACCTACAAACTCAACAGGAGATCGAAGAAAAGAAGAGCAACAACTCTCTGAACAGAAAAGCGACCATTTTCTGGAAGGTAGGACGTGCGGAGAAGTGAATCCGAGGCAATATTCGGGAGGATAGACGGCGGGGGAGGGGCCTCCGTCGGCCGCTTCTGGCAAGTGATAGAGCCGCGGAGCACAAAATCGGAACTTTTAGAAGTCGGCTCCGCTGAGGGACGTCACTCTGGTGGCTAAGTGGGGGGTGGAACCCTCGTGGGACAGTGTGGTCTCAGGACCCTCGGGGTCACAGAAAGTCCGGGGGTGCCTGAGTGCGGCAGAGCTCCCAGGTATCGGAGCGGGGAAGCCGGCTGCAGAGACGGAGCCCAGGCGCGGGCTCTCAGCTCGGGGTTGCCATAAACCGTGATCTGCAGCACAGTCGGGCCACTGCTCCTCCAGCAGGGACCCAACAAGCGGCAGATCCGGGGAGACTCACCTTCTTCCCCCGGGAGGAGAGGCGCGGGAGCGCACCGCAGGGATCTGCTGGGTTTGGAGACTCCACACGAGGTCGGGTGCCAGAGATAGAAATGCTCGGTCACAGGCAGGGTGAGCACGGAGTGTGGCCGGAGACCGGGGAGACGGGAGTGACTGATGGCTTTTCTCTGGGGGCGCACTGAGGAGCGGGACCCCAAGTTCTCGGCTCCTCCGGGGCAGAGATTGGGAGGCCGCCATTTTCACTCTCCGCCTCCAAAGCTGTACGGAAAGCTTGCAGGGAACAAAAGCTCCCGAGAGCAAACCCGAGCAGATTACTTAGCCCTGACTGGGCAAGGGCGGGGCAATTCCGCCTCCGGCAAAGACATTTGGGAACCACGGCAACAGGCCCCTCCCCCAGAAGATCAGCGAGAACAGCCAGCCAAGACCAAGTTTACCGATCAGTGAGAACGGCAGAACTCCAGGCTAGGGGAATACTGCACATAGAATTCATGGCTTTTTTCCATGATACTTTAGTCTTTCAAAGTTAATTATTTTTTTTAACTGTCTTTTTTCTTTTTTCTTTCTTTTTTTTTTTTAATTTTTCTTTTTCCCTTTTTCAACCAACATCTTATCAATCCCTTTTTTAAAAAACATTTTTATTTTTCATTTTTAGAGTCATATTCTATCCCTTCATAGTAGTTACCCGTATTTTTGGCATATATATATAAGTTGTTCTCTCTTTAAAATTTTGAGATAGTTTCTTCTAACAGATCAAAATATACTCTAAATCTCTAGTGTATGGCTTTATCCTACTCCCCTGCCTGATCACATTCTCTCCCTTTTTTTTTTCCTTTTTTCTTTTCTTTTTTTTTTTTAATCCTCTTCTTTCTTTTTTCAAACAACTTATCAATTCCTTTTATAAAATTTTTTATAATTTCCATCTTTACAATCATATTCCATCCCTTCATCATATCAACCCTTATTTTTGTACATATATGTTGTTGTTTCTTTAAAATTTTGGGAGGCACTTTCTTTTAACAGACCAAAATACACCCAAAATCTAGTGTGTGGCACTGATCTATAATCCAGCCTGATCATATTTGATCACATTCTGTTTTTGTTTTGTTTTGTTTTGTTCTGTTTTTGTTTGTTTATATCTTTATCTTTTCCTTTTTCTTTTTTCTTTTTTTTTTCTTTTTCTTTTTTCTCTCTTTCCCTTTCTTTTCCCACTGCTTCAGGTCTTTTCTGATTTGTTTAGAGTATATTTTCTGGGGACGTTGTTACACTGTTAGCATTTTGTTCTCTCATTAATCTATTCTCCTCTGCACAAAATGACAAAACGGAAAAAATCACTTCAACAAAAAGAACAAGAGGTAGTACCGACGGCCAGGGACCTACTCAATACGGATATTAGTACGATGTCAGATCTAGAGTTCAGAATCATCACTTTAAAGATACTAGCTGGGCTTGAAAAAAGCATGGAAGTTATTAGAGAAACCCTTTCTGGAGAAGTAAAAGAACTAATATCTAACCAAGTAGAAATTAAAAAGGCTATTAATGAGGTGCAATCAAATATGGGGGCACTAAGTGCTAGGATAAATGAGGCAGAAGAGAAAATCAGTGAGATAGAAGACCAAATGATGGAAAATAAAGAAGCTGAGGGGGTGGAAAACGATTTACCATGCTAATGGACACCAAAAGAAAGCTGGGGTGACAATCGTTATATCAGACAAATTAGATTTTAAACCAAAGACTGTAATAAGAGATGAGGAAGCACACTATATCCTACTTAAAGGGTCTATCCAACAAGAAGATCTAACAATTGTAAATATCTATGCCCCTAACATGGGAGCAGCCAATTATATAAGGCAATTAATAACAAAAGCAAAGAAACACATCGACAACAATACAATAATAGTGGGGGACTTTAACACCCCCCTCACTGAAATGGACAGATCGTCTAAGCAAAAGATCAACAAGGAAATAAAGACTTTAAATGACACACTGGACCAAATGGACTTCACACACATATTCAGAACATTCCATCCCAAAGCAACGGAATACACATTCTTCTCTAGTGCCCAGAGAACATTCTCCAGAATAGATCACATCCGAGGTCATAAATCAGGTCTCAACTGGTACCAAAACGTTGGGATCATCCCCTGCATATTTTCAGACCACAGTGCTTTGAAACTAGAACTCAATCACAAGAGGAAAGTCGGAAAGAACTCAAATACATGGAGGCAAAGAGCATCCTACTGAAGAATGAATGGGTCAACCAGGAAATTAAAGAAGAATTAAAAAAATTCATGGAAACCAATGAAAATGAAAACACAACTATTCAAAATCTTTGGGATACAGCAAAGGCAGTCCTAAGAGGAAAGTATATAGCAATACAAGCCTTTCTCAAGAAACAAGAAAGGTCTCAAGTACACAACCTAACCCTACACCTAAAGGAGCTGGAGAAAGAACAGCAAATAAAGCCTAAACCCAGCAGGAGAAGAGAAATAATAAAGATCAGAGCAGAAATCAATGAAATAGAAACCAAAAGAACAGTAGAACAGATCAACGAAACTAGGAGCTGGTTCTTTGAAAGAATTAACAAGATTGATAAGCCCCTGGCCAGACTTATCAAAAAGAAAAGAGAAATGACCCAAATCAA
>NW_022592330.1:0-3751 GCF_004348235.1 Phoca vitulina
CCCCTGTGCCATCGGCATCATCCTGTTTGCGAGGACTTTTTCCTGTTGCTGAGATGTTCCCCATCTGCCACCTGCCCCAAACCTCGGAGAGGCCAGGCCCCGCTGGGTGGTGACAGTCTCTGCTTCCTCCGCAGGAATCCGCCGTCCAGCATCTGGACAGCTGCAGAGCTCACCGTCCTGAGAACCTCCGATCACCTGCCTCTGCAAAGGGGCTCCCCAGGCATGCCCAGAACTCATCAGGTCACATCATTCAGACATTCAGGAGCCCGCTCTTCCCCAAACTGGACAGAATCCCCTACTGTGCAACCGGGATGGGAGGACATCTGAACCCTCCGAGAACACACGGCGTCCCCGGGAGCTGTTCCCACAGGCACGCCCACCCGCGGGGTCTGAGTGCCCGGTCCACACGGCCCTGATGCACTTCTGTCCTCTGGTGGGCTGGCAGAGAGGCCCCTGCTGTGCGCCACGGGAAACCCCGGGTCACCACCACAGGTCTCTGTCTGGGACGCGGGCTGTGGGGGGCCCGGACCGGGCCACTGTGGGATCCCGGCGGGTCTGGTGCATTCCCAGCCTCCTCAGGCCACCAGGGTCTGCTCCCCTCCCGGCCTGGGCCACAGGGAGGGACCAGGGGTCCCTGGAGGGGAGGGGGCTGCAGCTGGGCCTTCCTTATGAAAGGTCCTCAGAGAGCCGCACAAGGCGGCCTTGTTGGGAACAGCCTCCCCCAGCTCGGGGTTTCCTCCCACAGGGGCAGGAAGGGTGACCCCGGGACCGCGGTCCGATGGCCTGCCCTGCGGGGGCCACTGCCGGTCTATTTCTAGCTTCAGCCTCGGGCCCCCCCGGCACTGGGACCCTGAATGAAGCTCTTTGCAGCTCGACCCGTCTGCCCTGTGGCCTCCCTGCAGCTGTCCCCTCCCTGAGGACAGAGGTGGCAGATCTCAGGGTGGGGGGGCAGTAGGAGGGCACAGCTGTGAGGGTGGACGTGGCAGAGGCCTCAGCACCAATGAAGAGGCTCCCTGGGGACTCTGGAGGCACAATGCCCTTCCTCCACAACCTTCCGTGCCCCCCCCTTTGCCATGCAGGGGAGTCCCAGCCCCTCTTACCCAAGGTCGTCCCTGTCATACCCACCCTCAGTGCCCCCACCTCCCTCTGTCCCCGGGGTGAGGCCAGGAGCCTCCCAAGGGCAAGGTCAGGGGCACTGCGCCCTGAATCTGGGCACTGACAACAAGACTCAGCAGAGTCCAGTCCGCAAACACAGGCCCGGGGGTGCACAGGGTGACGATGACCATGACGCCCAGCCCCGGGCACGAGGTGAGCGCCCCATGCCCTCCCAGCTGGAAAGGGCTGGTCAGGGAGCCTGGCCCCTGGGGATGTGGGGGTGTCGGCAGCCCCAAAGGGTCCCATCATGTGGGGCCGGGAGTGGGCGGGTCCACTGGGCTTCTCTGGGCCTCAGTTCCCTTGTCTGTAAGATGGGCCCGGGAATCCCAGCAGGGAGCTTCAGGGGCTGTTCTGAGGATGGGGGAGTGAACACGGGGGCCCACTTAGACCCCACCTGGCACGGGGCGCCCCAGAGTGCCCGGGGCTTCCCCCCAGGGTCAGTAATGATAAGGACAGAGATTCTCTCTGCAGACCGAGAACCCCCTCTGCTCCGGACCTCGACGCTCACAGGACCGTCCAGTTGCTGCCTGCCTCGGGGTCAGTGTGGGATCAGGACCGCCCAGATTTTAGGTGGGATGGGGTCGATGCAGGAGTTAGGTGCTCACACAGCTGGGGAGCGGGCTGAAGGGTCCAGACGAGCCCGCGACACGACGCGGTTCACTGCAGACCTGACCCGCAGGCCGGCCTCCTCTGACTGGAATTAGACGCAGACCCTCTTAGGCCATGGAGTGGGCGCCAGCCTCCTCCCCCCATTGCCACCTGCCCCTGTTCTGGGTGCTTGTCTGTGTCCTGTTCACCTGCTGTGAGGAGGGCCCTGACGCAGAGCCTGGCCCACCGCACCTCTGCCTTCACTCGGCTCGCTTGCCGGGCCCCTCCTCCCAGCAGGAGAACAGGGCTTTTCTCCTCCCGGCCCCTGCACCCCCCGAGCCTCGGGGCGCCCCGAGGACCAGCTGGAGCGGCCTCTTCCTGGGGGAGGTGCCCAGTGGTGAGGGGCCCTGGCTGGGAATGTCAGGGGCAGGATTTTGGGGGGCTCTGACTCCAGCATGGTGTCTGGGGCAGGATGACATCCCGCAGGGCTGTGGCAGAGCCAGCTCAGAGCAGCAGGACTATTCATGAGTCCTGAGAAACACTCCAAGGACACCTAGAGATTTCGGGGACCAGCCGTCTGATGGGGAGTGGGTCCTGATGTCACCCAGGTGAGCTAGTGAGCCAGCAGAACAGAAAAAAAAAAAAAAAAAACAGGCCCAGTTATGAAGGGGAAAGTAATGAAAAACTGAGGATGGAGCAGCTTCAGGCATGGTTCGATCCAGTAGCTCAAGTACTGGCAGCAGGGCCTGACCTCTCTTTATCTCGTGGCTCACATTCCCTGCGTCCACGTCCCTCCCAGGCCAGCATCTCCTCAGTGTCATGTCCACCAAAACAAATTCTCTTCTCCAGGCAGACGCAGAAACCTGCCAGCCCTGTATCCGTCCCCCTGGCCATGGAATGGAATGTGCTGGTCTGCACAGGCCCGAGTGACATGACCTCACCTGGGGTCGGGGGTGCCGTCAGCCCCACCCAGACCACCTGGACAGCGTGGGGGAGAGCACCCCCAGGGAGACCAGGTGTTGTTACCTGAGAAGGACCCAGCTCACTGGGCTGCCCTCCAGGATCCCCGAGGAGCTATCACACTGGGCGCCCCAATTCCTGTCCAGAAATGGGGCCGCCACCTCCCAGCACCCAAGACGCCGCAACTTCTCTCCTCGGGAGCCTGCAGGTTCCACATGAACAAGACGCCAGGACAGGGGTGCAAGGCCGGACCTCACAGACCCCCGCCCTGGGAGGAGAGCTTCACGCACCTGCAAGGACCCCGTCCTGCCAGGACCCGGGCCACCCTGGGCTGTGTTCTGAGTGACTGCTCCGCTCGCCAGGAGCGGTGGGAGAGGCACGGCACCAAGGACGCTTGCTAATTAATGAGACTCCGCTGTAATTCGCTGCTTCTGGGCCAAAGCTAGGCTGTTAGCGGGGCTCCTGACGTGGGGGGAGGAGAAGGGTTAACTCGTGAGGGGAGCAAATGAAAGTCTTGGAATCCAAGACGTTTCTGAGTCTGTGTTTCGTCCTGGTAATTAATTGGATGGAAGCTATTAGATTTTATGAGGAAACCGGAGATAATGCAGGTTCGCTGAATCTCGGGAAGATTAAGTTAATTTATCTGGTTCAGGAACTGCCAGAAGCATCCGCAGAGACGCTGTTTCAAAGGGAGGAGCGGAGCCCGGGTGAGCAGCTCGGGCTCATTTTCTCGTGCCTGCAGCTCGCTGAGGGGCAGGGGGCGTCTGCTCAGAGTGGGGGCTCCGGGCTCAGCCAGCCTGGACCCCAGCTCCGCAGGGCCCTGTGGCCCCGGGCAGGGGCAAGCCTCGGTTTCCCCATCGGGCGTGCGGGGCAGGACAGCACCTGCCCTCTGGGGTGTGTGTGGGGCTTCCCGGAGGTCATGTCCTGGGACGCCCCCTGCCCCTCAGGGGTCAGCAGAAAGGACCTGGTGCTCAGGGGTCCCGGGCCCCTCCCAGGGGCGCTGGCTGGCCTGGGCGGGGCCCGCACCTCTCGGAGCCCTTCCCGCCCC
>NW_022592331.1:0-1815 GCF_004348235.1 Phoca vitulina
ACGGAATACACATTCTTCTCTAGTGCCCATGGAACATTCTCCAGAATAGATCACATCCTAGGTCATAAATCAGGTCTCCACCAGTACCAAAAGATTGGGATCATTCCCTGCCTATTTTCAGACCACAATGCTTTGAAACTAGAACTCAATCACAAGAGGAAAGTCGGAAAGAACTCAAATACATGGAGGCTAAAGAACATCCTACTCAAGAATGAATGGGTCAACCAGGAAATTAAAGAAGAATTAAAAAATTCACGGAAACCAATGAAAATGAAAACACAACTGTTCAAAATCTTTGGGATATAGCAAAGGCAGTCCTAAGAGGAAAGTATATAGCAATACAAGCCTTTCTCAAGAAACAAGAAAGGTCTCAAGTACACAACCTAACCCTACACCTAAAGGAGCTGGAGAAAGAACAGCAAATAAAGCCTAAACCCAGCAGGAGAAGAGAAATAATAAAGATCAGAGCAGAAATCAATGAAATAGAAACCAAAAGAACAGTAGAACAGATCAACGAAACTAGGAGCTGGTTCTTTGAAAGAATTAACAAGATTGATAAACCCCTGGCCAGACTTATCAAAAAGAAAAGAGAAATGACCCAAATCAACAAAATCATGAATGAAAGAGGAGAAATCACAACCAACACCAAAGAAATACAAACAATTATAAGAACATATTATGAGCAACTCTATGCCAGCAAATTAGATAACCTGGAAGAAATGGATGCATTCCCAGAGATGTATCAACTACCAAAACCGAACCAGGAAGAAATAGAAAACCTGAACAGACCTATAACCACTAAGGAAATTGAAGCAGTCATCAAAAATCTCCCAACAAAAGCCCAGGGCCAGATGGCTTCCCAGGGGAATTCTACCAAACATTTCAAGAAGAATTAATACCTATTCTTCTGAAACTGTTCCAAAAAATAGAAATGGAAGGAAAACTTCCAAACTCGTTTTATGAGGCCACCATTACCTTGATTCCAAAACCAGACAAAGACCCCATCAAAAAGGAGAATTACAGACCAATATCCCTGATGAACATGGATGCAAAAATTCTCACCAAAATACTAGCCAATAGGATCCAACAGTACATTAAAGGATTATTCACCACGACCAAGTGGGATTTATCCCTGGGCTGCAAGGTTGGTTCAACATCCGCAAATCAATCAACGTGATACAATAATTAACAAAAGAAAGAACAAGAATCATATGATCCTCTCAATAGATGCAGAAAAAGCATTTGACAAAGTACAGCATCCTTTCTTGATCAAAACTCTTCAGAGTATAGGGATCGAGGGTACATACCTCAATATCATAAAAGCCATCTATGAAAAACCTACAGCAAATATCATTCTCAATGGGGAAAAACTGAGAGCTTTCCCCCTAAGGTCGGGAACGCGGCAGGGATGTCCACTATCACCACTGCTATTCAACATAGTATTGGAAGTCCTAGCTACAGCAATCAGACAACAAAAAGAAATCAAAGGCATCCAAATTGGCAAAGAAGAAGTCAAACTCTCACTCTTTGCAGATGATATGATACTTTATGTGGAAAATCCCAAAGACTCCACCCCAAAACTGCTAGGACTCATACAGGAATTCAGTCAAGTGGCAGGATATAAAATCAATGCACAGAAGTCAGTGGCATTCCTATACACCAACAACAAGTCAGAAGAAAGAGAAATTAAGGAGTCGATCCCATTTACAATTGCACCCAAAACCATAAGATACCTAGGCATAAATCTAACCAAAGAGGCAAAGGATCTGTACTCAGAAAACCATAAAATACTCATGAAAGAAATTGAGGAAGACA
>NW_022592331.1:1915-3746 GCF_004348235.1 Phoca vitulina
TCCATGCTCATGGATTGGAAGAACAAATATTGTGAAGATGTCAATGCTACCTAGAGCAATCTACACATTCAATGCAATCCCCATCAAAATACCATCCATTTTTTTCAAAGAAATGGCACAAATAATCCTAAAATTTGTATGGAACCAGAAAAGACCCCGCATAGCCAGAGGAATGTTGAAAAAGAAAAGCAAAGCTGGCAGCATCACAATTCCGGACTTCCAGCTCTACTACAAAGCTGTCATCATCAAGACAGTATGGTACTGGCACAAAAACAGACACATAGATCAATGGAACAGAATAGAGAGCCCAGAAATGGACCCTCAACTCTATGGTCAACTAATCTTTGACAAAGCAGGAAAGAATGTCCAATGGAAAAAAGACAGTCTCTTCACAAATGGTGTTGGGAAAATTGGACAGCCACATGCAGAAGAATGAAACTGGACCATTTCCTTACACCACACACAAAAAGAGACTCCAAATGGTTGAAAGACCTCAATGTGACACAGGAGTCCATCAAAATCCTACAGGAGAACACAGGCAGCAATCTCTTCGACCTCAGCCGCAGCAACTTCTTCCTAGAAACATTGCCAAAGGCAAGGGAAGGAAGGGCAAAAATGAACTATTGGGACTTCATCAAGATAAAAAGCTTTTGCAAAGCAAAGGAAACAGTCAACAAAACCAAAAGACAACTGACAGAATGGGAGAACATATTTGCAAATGACATATCAGATAAAGGGCTAGTATCCAAAATCTATAAAGAACTCATCAAATTCAACACCAAAAGAACAAAGAATACAATCAAGAAATGGGCAGAAGACGTGAACAGACATTTTTCCAAAGAAGACATCCAAATGGCCAACAGACACATGAAAAAGTGCTCAATATCGCTGGGCATCAGGGAAATCCAAATCAAAACCTCAATGAGATACCACCTCACACCAGTCAGAATGGCTAAAATTAACAAGTCAGGAAATGACAGATGTTGGCGGGGATGCGGAGAAAGGGGAACCCTCCTACACTGTTGGTGGGAATGCAAGCTGGTGCAGCCACTCTGGAAAACAGTGTGGAGGTTCCTCAAAAAGTTGAAAATAGAGCTACCATATGATCCAGCAATTGCACTACTGGGTATTTACCCCAAAGATACAAAAGTAGGGATCTGAAGGGGTACGTGCACCCCGATGTTTATAGCAGCAATGTCCACAATAGCCAAACTGTGGAAAGAGCCAAGATGTCCATCGACAGATGAATGGATAAAGAAGATGTGGTATATATACACAATGGAATATTATGCAGCCATCAAAAGGAATGAGATCTTGCCATTTGCAACGACGTGGATGGAACTGGAGGGTATTATGCTGAGCGAAATAAGTCAAACAGAGAAAGACATGTATCATATGACCTCACTGATATGAGGAATTCTTAATCTCAGGAAACAAACTGAGGGTTGTTGGAGTGGGGGGTGGGGTGGGAGGGATGGGGTGACTGGGTGATGGACACTGGGGAGGGTATGTGCTCTGGTAAGTGCTGTGAATTGTGCAAGACTGTTGAATCTCAGATCTGTACCTCTGAAACAAATAATGCAATATATGTTAAGAAAGAAAAAAAGAAGAAGAATGTAGCAGGAGGGGAAGAATGAAGAGGGGGAAATTGGAGGGGGAGAAGAACCATGAGAGACGATGGACTCTGAAAAACAAACTGAGGGTTCTAGAGGTGAGGGGGGTAGGAGGATGGGTTAGCCTGGTGATGGGTATTGAGGAGGGCACGTTCTGCATGGAGCACTGGGTGTTATGCACAAACAATGAATCATGGAACACTATATCTAAAACTAAT
>NW_022592332.1:0-1568 GCF_004348235.1 Phoca vitulina
TGAAAAACAAACTGAGGGTTCTAGAGGGGAGGGGGTTGGGAGGATGGCTTAGCCTGGTGATGGGTATTGAGCAGGGCACGTTCTGCATGGAGCACTGGGTGTTATGCACAAACAATGAATCATGGAACACTATATCTAAAACTAATGATGTCATGTATGGGGATTAACATAACAATAAAAACATTGAATAATAATAAAGAAAAAGAACGCTTGCTATCAGACTTCCATGCAAAAGTGGGGCCGCAGTGCTAGCTTCATGAAACAAGTGGGGAGTCGTGTTCTGCCTTCTGCCGGGGCCTGAGTCCCACACGGAAAATGGGTCTGGACTCACTTGCAGTGCGCTCACGCATGCACACAGCAAAATGCGTCCACCCTCCGGCATGGCTACTTTAGCCGAAGCAGGAAATCTCTACAGAGTTGTTCCTTTGAGTTAGGTGGTTGGCTTTAGGCCTGCAGGCACACCCGGGGCAAGGGTACTAGCCTCAGAAACAAGAGGTGAGTTGAGAGCTGCCTTCCGCTCCGGCCTGTTTCTCACTCCATTTCGCGTATGGGACCCTTTCCCCGGGCTCTCAGACACGAGCACTGTCAAATTCCTCTGGCTTCAGGAACGGCAATGTTAACTAAAGCGCAGTAACTCTATAGCATTGATTCTTGGTGTTAGTAGCCTGGGAACTAGGCATCCAGGCACACAGGGTACAGCAGTGCTAATCTCCTCAAACAAGAGGTGAGTCCACAGCAGCCTTCCTTCCAGGCCTGCTTCTCACTCCGAGTTACGTTTTGGTTCCATTTCTCATGCTTTCACAAAAACACACAACAGATGAAGTGCACGCTCAGGAAGGGCGATCTTTGCTGAGGCACGGGTTCTCTGCACTTTTGTTCCTTTGCGTTGGGTGGATGGCACTTAGGACTACACGCACACACGGGAGAGCCGATCTAGTTTCCCGAAACAAGAGTTGAGTCGATAGCTGCCTCCTGCCCATGCTTATTTCTGCCTCGGAATTCGGCTGGGACTCATTCGCCAGGTTTGCACTCAAGCAGAGTTGAAAATGCTGCCACCCTGTGGCGAGGCGAATGAGCTGAAGCTGGGATTCTTGACCGGCTTCTTTCTGCCAAATCAGTGTGGAGCACTTAGCATTCCTAGGCACACATGGAGCAGTAGTGTTAGCTTCAGGTAACAAGAGCTGAGTCGAGAGGTGCCTTCTGGCCCGGACTTCTTCTCCCTCGGTCTCACGTAAGGAACCCGTTCCCCAGGCTCTCACCCACGGTAGCCTGGAAACTGCTTCCTCCCTCAGAGACGTGGATGGTAGCTAAAGCACGATTTCTCTACCGTGTTGTTTCTTCGAGTTAGAACGCTGGCGATTAGACTTCCATGCGAAAGTGGGGCCGCAGTGCTAGCTTCATGAAACACACGGCGAGTCGTGTTCCGCCTTCTGCTGGGGCCTGAGTCTCACTCGCAAAAAGCTTTGGACTCCCTTGCAGGGCTCTCACGCACGCACACAACAAAATGCTTCCACCCTCTGGAGTGACCAGTTCTTAACACCAACCAGATCGGAACAGCGTCGTGTAGG
>NW_022592332.1:1668-2015 GCF_004348235.1 Phoca vitulina
GCTCTCACCCACAGTACACCCTATACTGCTTCCTCCCACAGAGGTCGACGGTAGCTAAAGCACGGTTTCTCTACCGTGTTGTTTCTCCGAGTTACAACGCTAGCGATTAGACTTCCATGCAAAAGTGGGGCCGCAGTGCTAACTTCATGGAACAAGTGGGGAGGCGTGTCCTCCCTTCTCCCGGGGCCTGAGTCTCACACGGAAAATGGTTTGGGACTCCATTGCACTTCTCTCACGCAGGCACACAGCAAAATGCTTCCAGCCTCAGGAATGCCTATGTTCGCTGAAGCGGGAATTCTCTACAGAGTTGTTCCTTCGACTTAGGTGCTTGGCTTTAGGCCTGCAGG
>NW_022592332.1:2115-3743 GCF_004348235.1 Phoca vitulina
TTCCATGCAAAAGTGGGGCCGCAGGGCTAGCCTCATGAAACAAGTGGGGAGTCGTGTTCTGCTTTCTTCCGGGGCCTGAGTCTCACACAGAAAATGGTTTGGGACTCAGTTGCAGGGCGCTCACGCTTGCACACAGCAAAATGCGTCCACCCTCAGGCATGGCTCTTTTAGCCGAAGCAGGAATTCTCTAAAGAGTTGTTCCCTTGAGTTAGGTGGTTGGCTTTAGGCCTGCAGGCACACCCGGGGCAAGGGTACTAGCCTCAGAAACAAGAGGTGAGTTGAGAGCTCCCTTCCACACCGGCCTGTTTCTCACTCCATTTCACGTATGGGACCCTTTCCCGGTCTCTCCTACAGGAGCACTGTAAAATTCCTCCGTCTTCAGGAACGGCAATGTTACATAAAGGGCAGGAACTATACACCATTGCTTCTTGGCCTTAGCAGCCTGGTAGGTGAATGAGCTGCAGCTGGGAGTCTTTACAGGCTTGTTCCTTCCAAGGCAGTGTTGAGCACGGAGCATTCCAAGCACACATGGAGCAGTAGTGTTAGCTTCAGGTAGCAAGAGCTGAGTCCAGAGGTGCCTTCTGCCCGGAACGGTTTCTCCCTCGGTTTCACGTATGCAACCCGTTCCCCAGGCTCTCACCCACGGTACCCTGTATACTGCTTCCTCCGCCTAGAGGTCGACAGTAACTAAAGCACGATTTCTCTACACTGCTGTTTCTTTGAGTTAGAACGCTAGTGATGAGACTTCCATGCCAAAGTGGGGCCGCAGTGCTAGCTTGATGAAACACACGGGGAGTCGTGTTCTGCCTTGTGCTGGGGCCTGAGGCTCACTCGCAAAAGGCTTTGGACTCCCTTGCAGGGCTCTCACGCACGCACACAACAAAATGCTTCCACCCTCAGGAGCGGCTCTTTTAGCTGAAGCATGGATTCTCCAGCGAGTTTTTCATTCGACTTAGGCGGTTTTCATGAAGCCTGCACACACACCCGGGGCAACGGTACTAGCCCCATAACCATGGTGTGAGTTGAGAGCTGCCTTCTCTCCGGCCTGTCTCTCCCTCGATTTTACGAAACGGAACCCGTCCCCAGGCTCTCACCCACAGTACACCCTAAACTGCTTCCTCCCACACAGAGGTCGTCGGTAGCTAAAGCACGGTTTCTCTTCAGTGTTGTTTCTCCGAGTTAGAACGCTTGCTATTAATGTCCACAATAGCCAAACTGTGGAAAGAGCCAAGATGTCCCCCAACAGATGAATGGATAAAGAAGAGGTGGTATATATATATATATATATGTGTGTGTGTGTGTGTGTATATATATATATATATATATATATACACAATGGAATGTTATGCAGCCATCAAAAGGAATAAGATCTTGCCATCTGCAACGACGTGGATGGAACTGGAGGGTATTATGCTGAGCGAAATAAGTCAAACAGAGAAAGACGTGTATCATATGACCTCACTGATATGAGGAATTCTTAATCTCAGGAAACAAACTGAGGGTTGCTGGAGTGGGGGGTGGGGTGGGAGGGATAGGGTCACTGGGTGTTGGACACTGGGGAGGGTATGTGTTCTGGTAAGCGCTGTGAATTGTGCAAGACTGTTGAATCTCAGATCTGTACCTCTGAA
>NW_022592333.1:0-3743 GCF_004348235.1 Phoca vitulina
AAATGTTGGAGAGGTTGTGGAGAAAGGGGAACCCTCTTACACTGTTGGTGGGAATGCAAGTTGGTACAGCCACTTTGGAAAACAGTTGGAGGTTCCTCAAAAAATTAAAAATACAGCTACCCTATGACCCAGCAATTGCACTCCTGGGTATTTACCCCAAAGACACAGATGTAGTGAAAAGAAGGGCCTTATGCACCCCAATGTTCATAGCAGCAATGTCCACAATAGCCAAACTGTGGAAAGAGCCGAGATGCCCTTCAACAGATGAATGGATAAAGAAGATGTGGTCCATATATACAATGGAATATTACTCAGCCATCAGAAAGGATGAATACCCAACTTTTACATCAACATGGATGGGACTGGAGGAGATTATGCTAAGTGAAATAAGTCAAGCAGAGAAAGTCAATTATCATATGGTTTCACTTATTTGTGGAACATAAGGAGTAGCATGGAGGACATTAGGAGAAGGAAGGGAAAAATGAGGGTGGGGGGAATTGGAGGGAGAGATGAACCATGAGAGACTATGGACTCTGAGAAACAAACAGGGTTTTAGAGGGGAGGGGGGAGGGGGGATTGGTTAGCCCGGTGATGGGTATTAGGGAGGGCATGTACTGCATGGAGCACTGGGTGTTACACGAAAACAATGGATCGTGGATCACCACATCAAAAACCAATGATGTATTGTATGGTGACTAACATAACATAATAAATTTTTTTTTTAAAAAAGCATAATTTGAGGGAAATTTATTAAGTAACATGAGTCACATAACTGTTTGTTATATTACTTTTAAATATTTCTCACAATTTAGTGTTTTGTACAAAATCCGAGATAACTAATGAGATGCAAACTGTGATAAAAATACAAATATTGAGCAAGTCCTGAATTCATTTGCCTACCGAACTAATACTTGGCAATACTGGGTTATTGTGATTAAAGAAAAGAAATGCAAATGTCATAATTTTTTTACAATGTAAATATAATAACTAGCAAAAATGAAAAGTAATGTTTAGGGAAATGGGAGGCGACCTGTGTATGGGAATTTCCTAGTAGTGATTCAAATAACGGAAGCAGGTAGTTAAAATGTACATGAATTTTTCAGTTTTCAGATTTAATTGTATAACCACAGAAGCATAATTTAGAAACTAATGTTTCCTATGATTAAAAAAAAAGCTATCAAATTTCAGTAGTACATTTAGTTTTATTTACATTCAGTTTTTCCTAAAAGTAAAAATAAATGTAATCATTTTACTAAAAATAGATTTGATCGTATGTCCCCTTTTTTCCTACATTACCTCTCTATATCCATCTATAAACATGCAGAGCCAGACACCTAAAATGATTTTCTCCAAATAAAGATATTGAGTATTTGAGGCAGAGGGGAAAATTTTTGATGATTATTTTTTTGTATTTGAATTTTTATGATAAAAATTTTAAAAATTTTATTTAAAAAATACTACCATTATTATTTAAAGACTCGTAAGGCAATGAGAATTAGGTACAATCTGCAAGAACCAGACAGTACATGACGAGGAATTTTAAGGAAGGGAGTACCAAGTCAACTGGAAAAGTTCAAGAACAATCCACGGAAGAGCAGGCTGTACACAGACTGGGAGGAAAGGTCAAGTATCACAAAGAACTGAAGGATTGAATGTGTGGTGGTGGAAAGTGGAGGAAAGCAAGTCTGAAAATGACGGGTTCACAGAACAGAGAAACACCTGCATTTAAAAGTATAGGGATTAAATGTTTATAGCAGCAATGTCCACAATAGCCAAACGATGGAAGCCAGAAGTCAATTGACACATGAATGGATAAAGAAGATGTGGTATGTACACGTACACACACACACACACACACACACACACACACACACACACTGGAATATTACTCAGCCATCAGAAAGAATGAAATCTTGCCACGTGCAGCAAGTAGATGGAACTAGACGGTATTACGCTAAGAGAAAGAAAATTACCATATGATTTCATTCATATGTGGAATTTAAGAAACAAAACAGAGGAACATAGGGGAAGGGAAGGAAAAATAAAATAAGATGAAAACAGAGAGGGAGCAAACCATAAGGGACTCTTAACCGTAGGGAACAAAGTGGGGGTTGCTGGAGGGGAGTGGGGGGATGGGGTAACTGGGTGATGGGCATTAAGGAGGGCACTTGATGTAATGAGCCCTGGGTATTATATACAACTGATGAATCACTGAACTCTACCTCTGAAACTAATAACCACCACAACAAAAGGTATAGAGATTATAGTATGTTAATGACACAGTTTCAGTAGAGGAAACTGGCTATTCGTACTACATGTGCAAAGTGCTGGGAAAGTGCAGGAATATGGCATTGTTCACTGAGTCTGGTGGATCAGAGAAAGATTCATAGAGGACGGAACACTTGACTAGTTCTTGAATGGAGAATGATGAGTTTTCCAGCAAGACAAGAGGAATAAAGTATTCCAAGATGTAAAAAAAAATAAAATAAAAATGCCAAAGCACAGGAAGGAGACCACTTGTTGGAATTATAAAATGTGTGAGGAGGAATGGAGAAGGGCAGAGCCTCAGAGGCAGCAAGCGTTGTAAGGTTACTCCCTCCGGGGCTTTCTGAAAGAGTTTTGACTGCTAGCAGCGCAACACTAACACACTTTTTTTCTTGGGCGCTGGGAAATAACATGAACAAATTTGCCTTGTGGCCCCTGGTAGTTGTCCTGGGGCAATGTGTCATGATCCCCATCCTGCTTGCTGGTGTGGACATGGACAAATGGGACCCTCTGGAAAGGGTTCGAAGGTGTGGACGCCGAGGCTACCCCATCATTGTGAGCTGACCTGAGTCCTCAATGGTTTTGAGATGTGTTTTTAATGTCGGGAGATGCCTTAAAAGTGGAATGTGAGCCCACCTCAGACTCAGGCCGTCTTCCAGAACAAAATCTCCCAGGGCTCTGTGGCACAGGGAGGGTCTGTGTAATGAAATCATGTCTAGGAGAGAGGAGTAGAATAGGCACATGCCTTTTTAAAAAGAAACTCTGGTGTTGTATACCTCTGAGACTTTGTAATCTGGCTCTCAATGAGGCATTGAGAGCTGTGCTTGTGTTTCAGAGGAGATCTTGTGTGGACCAGGTCAGTGGGAAGTCTGTGTCCTCTTTAGATCAATCCTGATGGTTAGTCTTCCTCAAACTTCTGCCCTGGCCTGAGGGTGACCTCCGCTTCAGGACCCTGAAGGTCTTTAGGGTGTCATGGCCTTGAGAATGCAGCCCCTAAGAGCAGGACATCATTCAAAGCCTTGATAAAATAATCGGGGTGACCTCCAAATAAGATTAAACCACAGGATTGTTGTTGGAAGCTTCCTTGTCAAAGAAGAAACGAACACGGGATTTCCACGCGGATGTTGTATGTACTCAACCCTGCTTGGTGTGAGCTGCCGTCTCACGCTTTTGGAGGCAAGTAAAAAGAACACACGAATTCAGGAGCATGCATGCAGCTTAATGATCTTTTGTTACTAAGTTATTTTCTCAAAAGAATAGCAAAAATATCCTTGAGTAGAAGATAGAACTTTGTAAGTCCTACTGAAACTCAACAGAGAATTGATCTCTGGTGCCCGGCTCCTTACCCTGGGAACATTCTAACCTGTATTGGTGAAAGACGTACTTTTATTTTTTTAAAAGAACAATAAAATCAAGAGAAACTAAAAAAAAAAAAAAAATATATATATATATATATATATATATATATATATATTCAG
>NW_022592334.1:0-1568 GCF_004348235.1 Phoca vitulina
TGAAAAACAAACTGAGGGTTCTAGAGGGGAGGGGGTTGGGAGGATGGCTTAGCCTGGTGATGGGTATTGAGCAGGGCACGTTCTGCATGGAGCACTGGGTGTTATGCACAAACAATGAATCATGGAACACTATATCTAAAACTAATGATGTCATGTATGGGGATTAACATAACAATAAAAACATTGAATAATAATAAAGAAAAAGAACGCTTGCTATCAGACTTCCATGCAAAAGTGGGGCCGCAGTGCTAGCTTCATGAAACAAGTGGGGAGTCGTGTTCTGCCTTCTGCCGGGGCCTGAGTCCCACACGGAAAATGGGTCTGGACTCACTTGCAGTGCGCTCACGCATGCACACAGCAAAATGCGTCCACCCTCCGGCATGGCTACTTTAGCCGAAGCAGGAAATCTCTACAGAGTTGTTCCTTTGAGTTAGGTGGTTGGCTTTAGGCCTGCAGGCACACCCGGGGCAAGGGTACTAGCCTCAGAAACAAGAGGTGAGTTGAGAGCTGCCTTCCGCTCCGGCCTGTTTCTCACTCCATTTCGCGTATGGGACCCTTTCCCCGGGCTCTCAGACACGAGCACTGTCAAATTCCTCTGGCTTCAGGAACGGCAATGTTAACTAAAGCGCAGTAACTCTATAGCATTGATTCTTGGTGTTAGTAGCCTGGGAACTAGGCATCCAGGCACACAGGGTACAGCAGTGCTAATCTCCTCAAACAAGAGGTGAGTCCACAGCAGCCTTCCTTCCAGGCCTGCTTCTCACTCCGAGTTACGTTTTGGTTCCATTTCTCATGCTTTCACAAAAACACACAACAGATGAAGTGCACGCTCAGGAAGGGCGATCTTTGCTGAGGCACGGGTTCTCTGCACTTTTGTTCCTTTGCGTTGGGTGGATGGCACTTAGGACTACACGCACACACGGGAGAGCCGATCTAGTTTCCCGAAACAAGAGTTGAGTCGATAGCTGCCTCCTGCCCATGCTTATTTCTGCCTCGGAATTCGGCTGGGACTCATTCGCCAGGTTTGCACTCAAGCAGAGTTGAAAATGCTGCCACCCTGTGGCGAGGCGAATGAGCTGAAGCTGGGATTCTTGACCGGCTTCTTTCTGCCAAATCAGTGTGGAGCACTTAGCATTCCTAGGCACACATGGAGCAGTAGTGTTAGCTTCAGGTAACAAGAGCTGAGTCGAGAGGTGCCTTCTGGCCCGGACTTCTTCTCCCTCGGTCTCACGTAAGGAACCCGTTCCCCAGGCTCTCACCCACGGTAGCCTGGAAACTGCTTCCTCCCTCAGAGACGTGGATGGTAGCTAAAGCACGATTTCTCTACCGTGTTGTTTCTTCGAGTTAGAACGCTGGCGATTAGACTTCCATGCGAAAGTGGGGCCGCAGTGCTAGCTTCATGAAACACACGGCGAGTCGTGTTCCGCCTTCTGCTGGGGCCTGAGTCTCACTCGCAAAAAGCTTTGGACTCCCTTGCAGGGCTCTCACGCACGCACACAACAAAATGCTTCCACCCTCTGGAGTGACCAGTTCTTAACACCAACCAGATCGGAACAGCGTCGTGTAGG
>NW_022592334.1:1668-2015 GCF_004348235.1 Phoca vitulina
GCTCTCACCCACAGTACACCCTATACTGCTTCCTCCCACAGAGGTCGACGGTAGCTAAAGCACGGTTTCTCTACCGTGTTGTTTCTCCGAGTTACAACGCTAGCGATTAGACTTCCATGCAAAAGTGGGGCCGCAGTGCTAACTTCATGGAACAAGTGGGGAGGCGTGTCCTCCCTTCTCCCGGGGCCTGAGTCTCACACGGAAAATGGTTTGGGACTCCATTGCACTTCTCTCACGCAGGCACACAGCAAAATGCTTCCAGCCTCAGGAATGCCTATGTTCGCTGAAGCGGGAATTCTCTACAGAGTTGTTCCTTCGACTTAGGTGCTTGGCTTTAGGCCTGCAGG
>NW_022592334.1:2115-3743 GCF_004348235.1 Phoca vitulina
TTCCATGCAAAAGTGGGGCCGCAGGGCTAGCCTCATGAAACAAGTGGGGAGTCGTGTTCTGCTTTCTTCCGGGGCCTGAGTCTCACACAGAAAATGGTTTGGGACTCAGTTGCAGGGCGCTCACGCTTGCACACAGCAAAATGCGTCCACCCTCAGGCATGGCTCTTTTAGCCGAAGCAGGAATTCTCTAAAGAGTTGTTCCCTTGAGTTAGGTGGTTGGCTTTAGGCCTGCAGGCACACCCGGGGCAAGGGTACTAGCCTCAGAAACAAGAGGTGAGTTGAGAGCTCCCTTCCACACCGGCCTGTTTCTCACTCCATTTCACGTATGGGACCCTTTCCCGGTCTCTCCTACAGGAGCACTGTAAAATTCCTCCGTCTTCAGGAACGGCAATGTTACATAAAGGGCAGGAACTATACACCATTGCTTCTTGGCCTTAGCAGCCTGGTAGGTGAATGAGCTGCAGCTGGGAGTCTTTACAGGCTTGTTCCTTCCAAGGCAGTGTTGAGCACGGAGCATTCCAAGCACACATGGAGCAGTAGTGTTAGCTTCAGGTAGCAAGAGCTGAGTCCAGAGGTGCCTTCTGCCCGGAACGGTTTCTCCCTCGGTTTCACGTATGCAACCCGTTCCCCAGGCTCTCACCCACGGTACCCTGTATACTGCTTCCTCCGCCTAGAGGTCGACAGTAACTAAAGCACGATTTCTCTACACTGCTGTTTCTTTGAGTTAGAACGCTAGTGATGAGACTTCCATGCCAAAGTGGGGCCGCAGTGCTAGCTTGATGAAACACACGGGGAGTCGTGTTCTGCCTTGTGCTGGGGCCTGAGGCTCACTCGCAAAAGGCTTTGGACTCCCTTGCAGGGCTCTCACGCACGCACACAACAAAATGCTTCCACCCTCAGGAGCGGCTCTTTTAGCTGAAGCATGGATTCTCCAGCGAGTTTTTCATTCGACTTAGGCGGTTTTCATGAAGCCTGCACACACACCCGGGGCAACGGTACTAGCCCCATAACCATGGTGTGAGTTGAGAGCTGCCTTCTCTCCGGCCTGTCTCTCCCTCGATTTTACGAAACGGAACCCGTCCCCAGGCTCTCACCCACAGTACACCCTAAACTGCTTCCTCCCACACAGAGGTCGTCGGTAGCTAAAGCACGGTTTCTCTTCAGTGTTGTTTCTCCGAGTTAGAACGCTTGCTATTAATGTCCACAATAGCCAAACTGTGGAAAGAGCCAAGATGTCCCCCAACAGATGAATGGATAAAGAAGAGGTGGTATATATATATATATATATGTGTGTGTGTGTGTGTGTATATATATATATATATATATATATACACAATGGAATGTTATGCAGCCATCAAAAGGAATAAGATCTTGCCATCTGCAACGACGTGGATGGAACTGGAGGGTATTATGCTGAGCGAAATAAGTCAAACAGAGAAAGACGTGTATCATATGACCTCACTGATATGAGGAATTCTTAATCTCAGGAAACAAACTGAGGGTTGCTGGAGTGGGGGGTGGGGTGGGAGGGATAGGGTCACTGGGTGTTGGACACTGGGGAGGGTATGTGTTCTGGTAAGCGCTGTGAATTGTGCAAGACTGTTGAATCTCAGATCTGTACCTCTGAA
>NW_022592335.1:0-3743 GCF_004348235.1 Phoca vitulina
AAATGTTGGAGAGGTTGTGGAGAAAGGGGAACCCTCTTACACTGTTGGTGGGAATGCAAGTTGGTACAGCCACTTTGGAAAACAGTTGGAGGTTCCTCAAAAAATTAAAAATACAGCTACCCTATGACCCAGCAATTGCACTCCTGGGTATTTACCCCAAAGACACAGATGTAGTGAAAAGAAGGGCCTTATGCACCCCAATGTTCATAGCAGCAATGTCCACAATAGCCAAACTGTGGAAAGAGCCGAGATGCCCTTCAACAGATGAATGGATAAAGAAGATGTGGTCCATATATACAATGGAATATTACTCAGCCATCAGAAAGGATGAATACCCAACTTTTACATCAACATGGATGGGACTGGAGGAGATTATGCTAAGTGAAATAAGTCAAGCAGAGAAAGTCAATTATCATATGGTTTCACTTATTTGTGGAACATAAGGAGTAGCATGGAGGACATTAGGAGAAGGAAGGGAAAAATGAGGGTGGGGGGAATTGGAGGGAGAGATGAACCATGAGAGACTATGGACTCTGAGAAACAAACAGGGTTTTAGAGGGGAGGGGGGAGGGGGGATTGGTTAGCCCGGTGATGGGTATTAGGGAGGGCATGTACTGCATGGAGCACTGGGTGTTACACGAAAACAATGGATCGTGGATCACCACATCAAAAACCAATGATGTATTGTATGGTGACTAACATAACATAATAAATTTTTTTTTTAAAAAAGCATAATTTGAGGGAAATTTATTAAGTAACATGAGTCACATAACTGTTTGTTATATTACTTTTAAATATTTCTCACAATTTAGTGTTTTGTACAAAATCCGAGATAACTAATGAGATGCAAACTGTGATAAAAATACAAATATTGAGCAAGTCCTGAATTCATTTGCCTACCGAACTAATACTTGGCAATACTGGGTTATTGTGATTAAAGAAAAGAAATGCAAATGTCATAATTTTTTTACAATGTAAATATAATAACTAGCAAAAATGAAAAGTAATGTTTAGGGAAATGGGAGGCGACCTGTGTATGGGAATTTCCTAGTAGTGATTCAAATAACGGAAGCAGGTAGTTAAAATGTACATGAATTTTTCAGTTTTCAGATTTAATTGTATAACCACAGAAGCATAATTTAGAAACTAATGTTTCCTATGATTAAAAAAAAAGCTATCAAATTTCAGTAGTACATTTAGTTTTATTTACATTCAGTTTTTCCTAAAAGTAAAAATAAATGTAATCATTTTACTAAAAATAGATTTGATCGTATGTCCCCTTTTTTCCTACATTACCTCTCTATATCCATCTATAAACATGCAGAGCCAGACACCTAAAATGATTTTCTCCAAATAAAGATATTGAGTATTTGAGGCAGAGGGGAAAATTTTTGATGATTATTTTTTTGTATTTGAATTTTTATGATAAAAATTTTAAAAATTTTATTTAAAAAATACTACCATTATTATTTAAAGACTCGTAAGGCAATGAGAATTAGGTACAATCTGCAAGAACCAGACAGTACATGACGAGGAATTTTAAGGAAGGGAGTACCAAGTCAACTGGAAAAGTTCAAGAACAATCCACGGAAGAGCAGGCTGTACACAGACTGGGAGGAAAGGTCAAGTATCACAAAGAACTGAAGGATTGAATGTGTGGTGGTGGAAAGTGGAGGAAAGCAAGTCTGAAAATGACGGGTTCACAGAACAGAGAAACACCTGCATTTAAAAGTATAGGGATTAAATGTTTATAGCAGCAATGTCCACAATAGCCAAACGATGGAAGCCAGAAGTCAATTGACACATGAATGGATAAAGAAGATGTGGTATGTACACGTACACACACACACACACACACACACACACACACACACACACTGGAATATTACTCAGCCATCAGAAAGAATGAAATCTTGCCACGTGCAGCAAGTAGATGGAACTAGACGGTATTACGCTAAGAGAAAGAAAATTACCATATGATTTCATTCATATGTGGAATTTAAGAAACAAAACAGAGGAACATAGGGGAAGGGAAGGAAAAATAAAATAAGATGAAAACAGAGAGGGAGCAAACCATAAGGGACTCTTAACCGTAGGGAACAAAGTGGGGGTTGCTGGAGGGGAGTGGGGGGATGGGGTAACTGGGTGATGGGCATTAAGGAGGGCACTTGATGTAATGAGCCCTGGGTATTATATACAACTGATGAATCACTGAACTCTACCTCTGAAACTAATAACCACCACAACAAAAGGTATAGAGATTATAGTATGTTAATGACACAGTTTCAGTAGAGGAAACTGGCTATTCGTACTACATGTGCAAAGTGCTGGGAAAGTGCAGGAATATGGCATTGTTCACTGAGTCTGGTGGATCAGAGAAAGATTCATAGAGGACGGAACACTTGACTAGTTCTTGAATGGAGAATGATGAGTTTTCCAGCAAGACAAGAGGAATAAAGTATTCCAAGATGTAAAAAAAAATAAAATAAAAATGCCAAAGCACAGGAAGGAGACCACTTGTTGGAATTATAAAATGTGTGAGGAGGAATGGAGAAGGGCAGAGCCTCAGAGGCAGCAAGCGTTGTAAGGTTACTCCCTCCGGGGCTTTCTGAAAGAGTTTTGACTGCTAGCAGCGCAACACTAACACACTTTTTTTCTTGGGCGCTGGGAAATAACATGAACAAATTTGCCTTGTGGCCCCTGGTAGTTGTCCTGGGGCAATGTGTCATGATCCCCATCCTGCTTGCTGGTGTGGACATGGACAAATGGGACCCTCTGGAAAGGGTTCGAAGGTGTGGACGCCGAGGCTACCCCATCATTGTGAGCTGACCTGAGTCCTCAATGGTTTTGAGATGTGTTTTTAATGTCGGGAGATGCCTTAAAAGTGGAATGTGAGCCCACCTCAGACTCAGGCCGTCTTCCAGAACAAAATCTCCCAGGGCTCTGTGGCACAGGGAGGGTCTGTGTAATGAAATCATGTCTAGGAGAGAGGAGTAGAATAGGCACATGCCTTTTTAAAAAGAAACTCTGGTGTTGTATACCTCTGAGACTTTGTAATCTGGCTCTCAATGAGGCATTGAGAGCTGTGCTTGTGTTTCAGAGGAGATCTTGTGTGGACCAGGTCAGTGGGAAGTCTGTGTCCTCTTTAGATCAATCCTGATGGTTAGTCTTCCTCAAACTTCTGCCCTGGCCTGAGGGTGACCTCCGCTTCAGGACCCTGAAGGTCTTTAGGGTGTCATGGCCTTGAGAATGCAGCCCCTAAGAGCAGGACATCATTCAAAGCCTTGATAAAATAATCGGGGTGACCTCCAAATAAGATTAAACCACAGGATTGTTGTTGGAAGCTTCCTTGTCAAAGAAGAAACGAACACGGGATTTCCACGCGGATGTTGTATGTACTCAACCCTGCTTGGTGTGAGCTGCCGTCTCACGCTTTTGGAGGCAAGTAAAAAGAACACACGAATTCAGGAGCATGCATGCAGCTTAATGATCTTTTGTTACTAAGTTATTTTCTCAAAAGAATAGCAAAAATATCCTTGAGTAGAAGATAGAACTTTGTAAGTCCTACTGAAACTCAACAGAGAATTGATCTCTGGTGCCCGGCTCCTTACCCTGGGAACATTCTAACCTGTATTGGTGAAAGACGTACTTTTATTTTTTTAAAAGAACAATAAAATCAAGAGAAACTAAAAAAAAAAAAAAAATATATATATATATATATATATATATATATATATATTCAG
>NW_022592336.1:0-3742 GCF_004348235.1 Phoca vitulina
TGGATCATGAGAATAGACAAGGGAAGTCAGTGACTCCATCAAACATAATAACATTTGTATCATAGGAGTCCCAGAAGAAAAAGAGAGAAAAAAGGGGAAAGAAGGTTTACTGGAGGAAATAATAACAGAAAAGTTCCCTAATCTGGGGAAGGAAACAGACATCTAAATCCAGGAGGCACAGAGATCTCCAAACAAATTCAACAAAAGCAGGCTAACACAAAAAAAATTATAGTTAAATTTGCAAAACATAGTGATAAACAAAAAAAATCCAATGGAGAGTAAGCCAAAAGAATTCCCTAACTCACAAGGAAAGACCCATAGGCTAATGGCAAATCTCTTCACAAATACTTGGCAAGAAAGAAGGGAGTGGCATGAGATATTCAATGTGCTGAACGGGATGAAAAATTGCAGCCAAAAAATTGTATCCAACAAGGCTATCACACAGAACAGAGGTGAGATAAAGAGTTTCTCAGACAAACAAAACCTAGATGAATTCATGACCACTAAACCAGACCCACAAGAAATATTAAAGAGGACTGTGTGAGAGGGAAGGAAAGAACAAAAATGACAAAGACAAAAAAGGAGAGAAAATCTCCAGAAACAATGACAAAACAAGTAATAAAATGACACTAAATACATATCTATCAATAATTACTATGAATGGAAATGGACTAAATGTTCCATTCAAAAGACATAAGGTGTCCGAAAGGATTAAGGAAATAAGACCCATCTATATGCTGCCTATAAGAGACTCATTTTAGACCTCAAGAAACATGCAAATTG
This sequence comes from Phoca vitulina, assembly GCF_004348235.1. NCBI lineage: Eukaryota > Metazoa > Chordata > Mammalia > Carnivora > Phocidae > Phoca > Phoca vitulina. Next base: position 784 of record NW_022592336.1, read on the forward strand.
AAAATGAGAAAGAAACAGTTATCATGCAATGGACATCTAAAGAAAGTTGGAGTATCCATACTTATAACAAAGTAGATTTTTTACCAAAGACTGTAACAAGAGATGAAGAAGGGCACTATATATTAAATGAGACTGCCCAACAAGAAGATGTAACAACTGTAAATATTTATACCACCACCTTGGAAACAACGAAATATATAAATAAATTAATAACAAACTTAAATGAACTCATTGATAATAATACAATAATAGTAGATGACTTGAACACCCCACTTACATCAATTGACAGATCATCTAAGCAGAAAATCAGCAAGGAAACAATGCCTTCCAGAGACACACTTGACCAGATGGACTTAACTGATATATCCAGAACATTTCATCCTGAAGCAGTAGAATACACTTATTTTTTTTTAGTGTACATGGGACATTCTCCAGAATAGACCACATACTAGGTCACAAGTCGGGCCTCAACAAGTATAAAAATACTGAGATTATAACATGCATCTTTTTGAACCACAAAACTATGAAACTTAAAGTCAACCATAAGAAAAAAAATTGGAAAGACCACAGACACATGGACTTCAACAACATGCTATGAATATGTGAATAGATCAACCAGGAAATCAAAAGAGAAATTAAAAGAAAAAACTGACATGGAAACAAATAAAAATGAAAACACAATGGCCCAAAATCTTTGGGATGCAGCAAAAGCAGACACAAGATGGAAGTATATAGCAATTTAAGCTTACCTCATGAAGCAAGAAATATGTCGAATAAATAACCCCAAAAGTGAATAATCCAGTGAAAAAAATAGGCATAAGACATGAATAGTCATTTTTCCCAAGAAGACATACAGATGACTAACAAACACATGAAAAGATGCTCAACATCACTCATCATCAGGGAAATACAAATCAAAACCATAATGAGATACCACCTCACACCTGTCAGAATGGCTTAAATGAACAAGACAAGAAATAACAGATGTTGGAGAGGATTCAGAGAAAGGTGAACACTCTTACGCTGTTAGTGGGAATGCAAACTAGTGCAGGCACTGTGGAAAACAGTATGGAGGTTCCTCAAATTTAAAAATTGATCTACACTACAACCCAGCAATTGCCCTGGTAGATATTTACTGAAGGGATACAAAAATACTGATTTTAAAAGGATACATACACCCGGGGCACCTGGGTGGCTCAGTCGTTAAGCGTCTGCCTTCGGCTCAGGTCATGATCCCAGGGTCCTGGGATCGAGCCCCACATCGGGCTCCCTGCTCAGTGGGAAGCCTGCTTCTCCCTCTCCCACTCCCCCTGCTTGTGTTCCCTCTCTCGCTGTGTCTCTCTCTGTCAAATAAATAAATAAAATATTAAAAAAAAAAAAAAAGGATAAGGATACATACACCCAATGCATAGCAGCATTATCTACAATAGCCAAAATATGGAAAGAGCCCAAATGTGAGTAGGGGGATGGGCAAAATAAAGGAGATTAAGAGGTAAAATTTCTAGTTGTACAATAAATTAGTCACAAAGATGAAAAGTTCAGCACAGAGAATAAAATCAATAATATTTTAATAATGTATGGTGACCACACTTATTGTGGTGAACATTGAGTAATGTATAGAATTGTCAAATAAATATGCTGTACACCTGAAACAAATTCAGAAGTGTATGTTAACCATACTTCAATTTAAAAAAAGCTTCAAAAAACAAGAAACAAAAAACAAACAAAAAAGGAATTTTCTTTCTATCTGGAAAGCTGTTCATCATCATTAACCATCAGGGAAATTCAAATCAAAACCACATTGAGATACTACCTTACACCAGGTAGAATGGCAAAAATGGACATGGAAAGAAACAACAGATGTTGGAGAGGTTGTGGAGAAAGGGGAACCCTCTTACACTGTTGATGGGAATGCAAGTTGGTACAGCCACCTTGGAAAACAGTGTGAAGGTGCCTCAAAAATTTAAAAATAGAGCTACCCTATGACCCAGCAATTGCACTAGTGGGTATTTACCCCAAAGACACAGATGTAGTGAAAAGAAGGGCCATATGCACCCCAATGTTCATAGCAGCAATGTCTGCAATAGCCAAACTGTGGAAAGAGCCAAGATGCCCTTCAACAGATGAATGGATAAAGAAGATGTGGTCCATATAAACAATGGAATATTACTCAGCCATCAGAAAGGATGAATATCCAACTTTTACATCCACATGGATGGGACTGGAGGAGATTATGCTAAGTGAAGTAAGTCAAGCAGAGAAAGTCAATTATCATATGATTTCACTTATTTGTGGAACATAAGGAATAGCATGGAGGACATTAGGAGAAGGAAGGGAAAAATGAGGGGGGGCGGGAACTGGAGGGAGAGATGAACCCTGAGAGACTATGGACTCTGAGAAACAAACTGAGGGTTCTAGAGGGGAGGGGGGTGGGGGGATGGGTTAGCCCAGTGATGGGTATTAAGGAGGGCACGTACTGCATGGAGCACTGGGCGTTATACGAAAACAATGAATCGTGAATCACTACTTCAAAAACTAATGATGTGTTGTATGGTGACTAACATAACATAATAAAATTTTAAAAAAAGGAAGTATGTGCATTTGTCCTGGATCAAGAGAGTGAAACCTCAGTTTTCAAAAGTGCCCTGGTCTTTCTTAAAGATTTAACATTTTACAATACATAATAAAATTCTTATATTGATATTGTGAATTTTAATCAAAGCAGAAAGATGTTACTTACCTTAGAAAGAAGTCTTGGTCCACTCTAAATATCTTACCTCTTATTCTCAAGTTGTAAAAAAAAAGGTTAAATGACATCAATTTCTATACAGCCTGGAAAGCTGCATGTCTTCTTCCTGGATTTGATCTGTTTCTTATGCATTAATATTTTGTATTATTTTAATCTATCAAGCAATTATAAATAAAATTTAAATTCTAATGTTTAATGCTTCTTAATATT
>NW_022592337.1:0-3739 GCF_004348235.1 Phoca vitulina
TTTAACAAAACCTTCCTTGCTGCTTCCTTTGTGCCAAGCCCTTTAAAAATATTCATCCTCAAACTGGCCCCTGAATTTACCTTAAGTTCATGCCCATTTTACAGATGCGGAAACAAAGAAAAGTTGACTATCTTGGCTAAAATTACACAGCTTGTAAGTTACAGATGTAACATTTGAACATTGACAATCTGACTCCACAATCTGGGTTCTAACTACTGTGTTGAGCTGTTTTTCTATACCCTGCTGTCCTACATACCAGTCATTTCAGACTTCTGTTTAGTTTCATGATATTTCAAGCATTTTTAAACCGCTGAACAAGAAATGATAAGTTTTTTAAAAAGACAGGAACACATTGTTGTTTCTCTTAGAATCCCCTGTAAGTAGCATGGTACTTAGCATGAACTAGACAGTATATGAATAAATGAACCAAACTATCAGCTAGAGTTCTCTGGTATGGTTTGTCTTCTAGTCACCGGTACAGGATCAAGAAGACAGTCCTTGGCCCTAAAGCAGATTAAGCCCACTGATCTACCAGGGGCTTTGTCTTTGTCCTCTACCATGGCTTCCATAGCCTGAGCTCCAACTACCCAAACTAATCAAAACTGACCCTAAATGATTTCATGTGTACTGATCCTCCCAGGGGCTCTCCATGTGGCTTGATGAAAATGCTTTTGCAAACACAGATGCACTTGTATTCCCGTCATTTGCCAATGAAGCAGGCACTAACAGGAACAGATTTTGGTTCTTCAGCATCAAAGAAATAAACATTTATATTATCTTTTTAGTAAATAGGTAGGACGATTACTGAAGCCTTTCTATCTGTTATTATTTTGTGACACAACCCTAACACATTAAGTAAGTTTAACTTTCTCCTTATATGTATAATAATCCAATATAAACATTGTTCTTAAGGCCCAGAATTTGGATTAAGAAGTCTTAAGTTTAAGTCCCAGCTCTGCTACTTCCAAACTGTGTGACCATGGCCATGCTGATTAACCTCTCTGTGTTTCTGTTTCTTCAATCTGAGAGAAAGGACATTAATGCATCAACACACATACACACACCACATTCATGACTATTTCAAGGATCAGATAAGATAAAGTACATGAAAGCACCTAGAAAAGTTTTATTTAAAAAACTGTGAATTTAGTTAATATTAGAGAAGTCATGATCATTTTTGTGAATCCTCACAAAGAAATAGGTTAAAAGAATGATTCAGGGGACACCTGGGTGGCTCAGTCAGTTAAGTGTCTTCCTTCGGCTTGGGTCATGATCCCAGGGTCCTGGGACTGAGCCCAGAGTCGGACTCCCAGCTTAGTGGGAAGCCTGCTTCTCCCTATGCCTGCTGCTCCCCAACTTGTGCTCTCTCTCTGTCTGTCAAATAAATAAATTAAATCTTTAAAAAAATTTGAAAAAAAGAATAATTCAGGAGTGGTACCATAAAACACAACTAAAATAGCTTTAAAAATGGATCAAAAAGGGGCACCTTGGTGGCTCATTCGGTTAAACATCTGCCTTTGGCTCAGGTCATGATCCCAGGATCCTGGGATCGAGCCCCTCATCAGGCTCCTTGCTCAGCGTGGAACCTGCTTCTCCCTCTCCCTCTGCCTGCCACTCCCCCTGCTTGTGTGCTCTCTCTCTCTATCAAATAAATAAATAAAATCTTTAAAAAAATGGACCAAAAAAAAAAAAACAACCAGCTAAACAGGACTAATGATAGTTGATAAGATGCTAAAAGTCTCGTATTTGAGAGCACAGTTGCAGTTTTCACTTACTCTTTTCATCTTTATCAAGATATTTGGTTTATGGATCCCCATTTTAGGAGTGACTCATCAATATGCTCGGTCCTATATTCCTCCTCCAAGTTGCCCTCTCTTCTACCTTCATGACAGACAGTGGGCATCACATATAAAGGACATTCCACCAACGATTCTACGTGTATGCAGTCTTGTCCTCAATCACTCTTCACCTCTGAATTGATGATGTTCCTGAATGCAGACTTAGGTTTTATAAAATGTTTTGTTGTTGTCTTTGCATGCTTAGAGCCTGCTCTTAACAAAGACTTTCCTTAACCACACTTTAGTTAGGCTCATCTGAGCCCTTTTGGACATGACCCTGTCCTGGGCCTTCTCCTCAAGAGCAAGAATCCTGCTAAGTCAGTTTAGCAAGAATCTCCCACCCTATATATCTGATCATCCACAATACATTTTCATATTCCTCATTTTCCACTCTCCCCCAGGTGATATCTGACCCCTCTAGCCTGCCTTCAGCTAGAATCCTGTCCAACCTGTTTTAGCCAGAATCTCCCCTTATTTCTGAAATTCTTTTTTAGTAGTTTTCCATCTACAGACCCCTACCGTGCCCCTTAACTGTAAATTACTATTTTTCCTTGTATTTGGCGTTGAGGCCAATCTCTCTCTACTGCAAAATTCCATTTCAGGAGTCACTTGAATGAAATCTTCATTACTGTCTTTAACAAGTGCAGAATATTTTTTTATTTAGCACTCTGAATTTGATTCTCTGAATTAACCCTTTTTTAAAGATTTTATTTATTTATTTGAGAGAGAGAGAGAGCACTTTGGAGGCGGGAGGGACAGATGGAGAGGGAGAGAGAGAGAAGCAGACTCCCCACTGAGCAGGTAGTCCAATGCAGGATCAATCCCAGGACCCTGGGATCATGACCTGAGCCGAAGGCAGATGCTTAACCTACTGAGCCACCCCTGCTCCCCCTGATTCAGCTCTTTTAAACAGTAACTCTGTTTCACAGTCATGATTATGCTGCCTCATGCCACCCTTGAAGAAATGCCCACCTCTAGCTAGGTTCAAGTCAGCTCTCAGCTCATATAGGCTTATGCCATCCTCCAGACTGGGCACCAACACATTGCCCTCTTCCTAAAATTGTAATTCTCTTATTGCCAGTAAAAGAAAGTTAAATGCCAAGCTTGGTCATACATGTGGTGTTCTCTATGTATGTATTCTCATTTAAGAAAAGTCATGTACTCACATTAGAACCTTAAGATCATACAATAAAATTCACTCACTGAGAAGTCCTTTATGACTCTTGTTTCTACCCAACAAGAATTTTAAAATAAAACAAGAACTAGTTGAAGCCAAAGCAGTGCATGTGGCAGATGCTTCTGCAATAGTGTTTTCAAGCTGGAGTTTATAAAGCCCATTGCCTATATATACCACATCTTCTTTATCCATTCATATGTTGATGGACATCCTGGCTCTTTCCATAGTTTGGCTATTGTGGACACTGCTGCTATAAACATTGGGGTGTGGGTGTATATATATAATATACATATATATAAAATACACACACACACACACACACACACACACAGGAATATTACGCAGCCATCAGAAAATGAAATCTTGCCACTTGCAATGACGTGGTTGGAACTAGAGGGTATTATGCTAAGTGAAATAAGTCAATCAGTATCATATGATCTCACTGATATGAGGAATTTGAGAAACAAGACAGAAGATCATAGGGGAAGGGCAGGAAAAATGAAACAAGACGAAACCAGAGAGGGAGACAAATCATAAGAGACTCTTAATCTCAGGAAACAAACTGAGGGTTGCTGGCGTGGAGGGGGGTGGGAGAGATGGGGTGGCTGGGTGATGGACACTGGGGAGGGTATGTGCTATGGTGAGCTCTGTGAATTGTGTAAGACTGATTAATCATAGACCTGTACCCCTGAAACAATACATTATATGTTAATAAAAAAAAAAA
>NW_022592338.1:0-3733 GCF_004348235.1 Phoca vitulina
GTTGATCTGTTCTACTGTTCTTTTGGTTTCTATTTCATTGATTTCTGCTCTGATCTTTATTATTTCTCTTCTCCTGCTGGGTTTAGGCTTTATTTGCTGTTCTTTCTCCAGCTCCTTTAGGTGTAGGGTTAGGTTGTGTCCTTGAGACCTTTCTTGTTTCTTGAGAAAGGCTTGTATTGCTATATACTTTCCTCTTAGGACTGCCTTTGCTGTATCCCAAAGATTTTGAATAGTTGTGTTTTCAGTTTCATTGGTTTCCATGAATTTTTTTAATTCTTCTTTAATTTCCTGGTTGACCCATTCATTCTTCAGTAGGATGCTCTTTAGCCTCCATGTATTTGAGTTCTTTCTGACTTTCCTCTTGTGATTGAGTTCTAGTTTCAAAGCACTGTGGTCTGAAAATACGCAGGGGATGATCCCAATCTTCTGGTACCGGTTGAGACCTGATTTATGACCTAGGATGTGATCTATTCTGGAGAATGTTCCATGGGCACTAGAGAAGAATGTGTATTCCGTTGCTTTGGGATGGAATGTTCTGAATATGTCTGTGAAGTCCATTTGGTCCAGTGTGTCATTTAAAGTCTTTATTTCCTTGTTGATCTTTTGCTTAGATGATCTGTCCATTTCAGTGAGGGGGGTGTTAAAGTCCCCCACTATTATTGTATTGTTGTCGATGTGTTTCTTTGCTTTTGTTATTAATTGCCTTATATAATTGGCTGCTCCCATGTTAGGGGCATAGATATTTACAATTGTTAGATCTTCTTGTTGGATAGACCCTTTAAGTATGATATAGTGTCCTTCCTCATCTCTTATTACAGTCTTTGGTTTAAAATCTAATTTGTCTGATATAAGGATTGCCACCCCAGCTTTCTTTTGGTGTCCATTAGCATGGTAAATGGTTTTCCACCCCCTCACTTTCAATCTGGGGGTGTCTTTGGGTCTAAAATGAGTCTCTTGCAGACAGCATATCGATGGGTCTTGTTTTTTAATCCAATCTGATAGCCTGTGTCTTTTGATTGGGGCATTTAGCCCATTTACATTCAGGGTAACTATTGAAAGATAGGAGTTCAGTGCCATTGTATTGCCTGTAAAGTGACTGTTACTGTATATTGTTTGTGTTCCTTTCTGGTCTATGTTGCTTTTAGGCTCTCTCTTTGCTTAGAGGACCCCTTTCAATATTTGTTGTAGGGCTGGTTTCGTGTTTGCAAATTCCTTTAGTTTTTGTTTGTCCTGGAAGCTTTTTATCTCTCCTTCAATTTTCAATGACAGCCTAGCTGGATATAGTATTCTTGGCTGCATATTTTTCTCATTTAGTGCTCTGAATATGTCCTGCCAGTCCTTTCTGGCCTGCCAGGTCTCTGTGGATAAGTCTGTTGCCAATCTAATGTTTCTACCATTGTAGGTTACAGATCTCTTCTCCCGAGCTGCTTTCAGGATTTTCTCTTTGTCTCTGAGACTTGTAAGTTTTACTATTAGATGTCGGGGTGTTGACCTATTTTTATTGATTTTGAGAGGGGTTCTCTGTGCCTCCTGGATTTTGATGCCTGTTTCCTTCCCCAAATTAGGGAAGTTCTCTGCTATAATTTGCTCCATTATACCTTCTGCACCTCTCTCTCTTTCTTCTTCTTCTGGGATCCCAATTATTCTAATGTTGTTTCGTCTTATGGTATCGTTTATTTCTCGAATTCTGCCCTCGTGATCCAGTAGTTGTTTATCTCTCTTTTTCTCAGCTTCTTTATTTTCCATCATTTGGTCTTCTATCTCACTGATTCTTTCTTCTGCCTCATTTATCCTAGCAGTTAGTGCCCCCATATTTGATTGCACCTCATTAATAGCCTTTTTGATTTCTACTTGGTTCGATTTTAGTTCTTTTACTTCTCCAGAAAGGGTTTCTCTAATAACTTCCATGTTTTTTTCAAGCCCAGCTAGTATCTTTAAAGTGATGATTCTGAACTCTAGATCTGACATCGTACTAATGTCCGTATTGAGTAGGTCCCTGGCAGTCGGTACTACCTCTTGTTCTTTTTGTTGAGGTGATTTTTTCCGTCTTGTCATTTTGTGCAGAGGAGAATAGATTAATGAGAGAACAAAATGCTAGCAGGGTAACAACGTCCCCAGAAAATATACTCTAAACAAATCAGAAAAGACCTGAAGCAGTGGGAAAAGAAAGGGAAAGAGAGAAAAAAGAAAAGGAAAGAAAAAAAGAAAAAAGAAAAAGATAAAGATAAAAACAAACAAAAGCAGAACAAAACAAAACAAAACAAAAACAGAATGTGATCAAATATGATCAGGCTGGATTATAGATCAGTGCCACACCCTAGATTTTGGGTGTATTTTGGTCTGTTAAAAGAAAGTCCCTCCCAAAATTTTAAAGAAAGAAAAACTTATATATGTACAAAAATAAGGGTTGATATGATGAAGGGATGGAATATGACTGTAAAGATGGAAATTATAAAAAATTTTAAAAAAGGATTTGATAAGTTGTTTGAAAAAAGAAAGAAGAGGATTAAAAAAAAAAAGAAAGAAAGAAAAAAGGGAGAGAATATGATCAGGCAGGGGAGTAGAAAAAAACCATACACTAGAGATTTAGAGTATATTTTGATCTGTTAGAAGAAACTATCTCAAGATTTTAAAGAGAGAACAACTTATATATATATGCCAAAAATACGGGTAACTACTATGAAGGGATAGAATATGACTTTAAAAATGAAAAATAAAAATGTTTTTTTTTAAAAAAGGGATTGATAAGATGTTGGTTGAAAAAGGGAAAAAGAAAAATTCAAAAAAAAAGAAAAAAGGAAAAAAGAAAAAAAGACAGTTAAAAAAAATAATTAACTTTGGAAGACTAAAGAATCATGGTAAAAAAGCCATGAATTCTATGTGCAGTGTTCCCCTAGTGCTGGAGTTCTGCCGTTCTCATTGATCGGTAAACTTGGTCTTGGCTGGCTGTTCTTGCTGATCTTCTGGGGGAGGGGCCTGTTGCCGTGGTTCCCAAATGTCTTTGCCGGAGGCAAAATTGCCCCGCCCTTGCCGGTCCGGGCTAAGTAATCTGCTCGGGTTTGCTCTCCGGAGCTTTTGTTCCCTGCAAGCTTTCCGTACAGCTTTGGAGGCGGAGAGTGAAAATGGCGGCCTCCCAGTCTCCGCCCCGGCGGAGCCGAGAACTCGGGGTCCCGCTCCTCAGCGAGCCCCCAGAGAAAAGCAGTCAGTCACTCCCGTCTCCCCGGTCTCCGGCCACACTCCGCGCTCACCCGGCCTGTAACCGCGCCTTTCTATCTGGCACCCGACCCCGGGTGGAGTCTCCAAACCCAGCAGATCCCCGCGGTGCGCTCCCGCACCTCTCCTCCCGGGGGAAGAAGGTGAGTCTCCCCGGATCTGCCGCTTGTTGGGTCCCTGCTGGAGGAGCAGTGGCCTGACTGTGCCGCGGATCACGGTCTATGACAACCCCGAGCTGAGAGCCCGCGCCTGGGCTCCGTCTCTGCAGCCGGCTTCCCTGCTCCGATACTTGGGAGCTCTGCTGCACTCAGGCACCCCCGGTCTTTCTGTGATCCCGAGGGTCCTGAAACCACACTGTCCCGCGAGGGTTCCACCCCCCACTTCGCCACCAGAGTGACGTCCCTCAGCGGAGCAGACTTTTAAAAGTTCCGATTTTGTGCTCCGTGGCTCTATCACTTGCCAGAAGCAGCCGTCGGAGGCCCCTCCCCCGCCGTCTATCCTCCCGAATATCGCCTCGGAT
>NW_022592339.1:0-3726 GCF_004348235.1 Phoca vitulina
GTGCGGGGGGCTGGAGGGCACGGGGTGCCGGGGTCTGGAGGGCACGGGGTGCCGGGGTCTGGAGGGCACCGGCCGCAGGCTCGGCCTTGGCTCCAAGCCCAAGGCAGAGGCAGAAACCACAGGAGCCGCGCGGTCCGCGGCGCAGACGCCTCTCCCAGCCGCTCCGGGGGCCGGGGAGCCGGGCTGCTGCGCTCCTCCTAGCCCGCAGAGGGGGCGGGGGCGGGGCCCGGAGCGGCTCCCCGAGGCGCGGCCGGCTTCCTGGAGGAGGCGGTCCTGCGGAGGCCGAGGCTGGAGCCAGGCGCAGGGGAGAAGGAAGTAAGGGGAGTGTGAAACAAGCCGGCGAAGGGCCCGATCCTTCCCATGGTAAATAGTAAGAGCAGGCCCACCTCCCGCAGAGCAGAGTGGCGCAGCGGAAGCGTGCTGGGCCCATAACCCAGAGGTCGATGGATCGAAACCATCCTCTGCTAAGCGTTTTTGACTCCCTGTGTCTGGAGGGAGGTGGCCTCAGAAAGTAAGAGCGTGCACCTTAACTAAAATTCATCTCTGACATTGTATCTGATTTCTAGATATGTGTGGTATTTTCCACCCTTCTCCCCAGTTGAGTGTATAGTTCTCTTCTTGCTCATTTCAAAGTGGAGGCAAATCTTATCTAGAAGAGAAAAAGGGAAGGTGACAAACCCGTGTTTGCTTCCAACAGGTTAACCCACCTTCCAGTGAATAGAATCTACCTCGAGGTGGCATAGCACTTTATATTTCCTTCCATATTTTTTTACACTTGAAGGAAAAACATTACTTTTGCCTGAGACCGTTGGTTACTGTAAATCTATATTGTCTTTTTTGCTTGGGTGGGAGTTTTCTGCTTCTTTCACTCTTTTGTCTATTTCTATGCATGATTTCATTACATTCATTTCAAGTTGATGGTAATGGGCTGCAAATTCTTCTCTAAAGCAATTTATGTACACTGGGAAGATGTCTTTTATAGCCTCTCCTTATCCATATCCACAGAAACTGGATTCTTGGCAATGTCACGAGAAAAATAAGAAGTTAAATGTGAAATGGTAGAAAACATTGGAATACATTAAAATGAAACATTTTGTGCATCAAATTCCATGGACAAACAAGGAAGAAAAATAGTCTTTCTGATATATTTGCAGAAGAAATTGAGAGAAAATTACTAATCAAAATACTTTTAATGCGTGCCTAGAGTGTGGCAGGAAAATATAAACTCTTCTAAACAATGGGAATTCACAGAGCAAGATATCAAAAGCAAAAATATTAATAAGAAGGTGTATGCGGTAGACCTGGTATGTTCCCTCAGTTTAGTGGTGAAGATGTTCCTGTTTGGCAAGACCAACCATCTTCAATTTATTTTGCTTGTTTACCCCCTAAGAGCATTTTAATTAACTTTAAATGTCCAGGTATAGTAGATCGGTTGAATAAACAGTGACATACAGACTCAAAGGAGAAGCCCTGTGCAGCTACAAAAGACTAGACTGATTTCCAGGAGATATTATTAAGTGGGGGGTGGGGTGAGCAAACCAGTGCAGATGAACATTACACTATGCTACCATTTTTTAAGAAGGGGAGTTAGGAAAACCTACACATTTAGTATTATTCTTGGATAACCCATGAAGCTGGTTATCTTAGAGGGTAGTAATAGTTGTGGGGGGAATTGAGTATAAAGGAATATGGGAAGAACATTTCGCTGAGTATATTTTTTGGCAAACTTTTACCTTTTGAAAGCATGTGAAAAATCCGCCTGGAAATTAGAAATGAACCAGTCTGACGGAGATGATGGAGGGGGCTGCTTTGGCCCATCCCTTCATTGTTTTAACCAAGAACAGTGTCGTTAAGCAATTTTAATTCCTTGGGGTCTTTATGAATTGCCACGGTATTTTGTGTTCTCACACATTGCTTTCCAGTGGTCTTCTAAAAGGTTTCCTCATAAATTTAAATCACTCCAAAGAATGTAACGGCTAGCATATGGTAAAATTTGGACATGAAGAAAGAGTCCAATCAATGATTGGATTTTGTCCATTGGAAACTAAAAGCTCTAACAATTTGATATGGACTAGCATTCTCTAAAAATATACTTGGTGAAATAAGTAGGACAGAGAAAGACAAATACCATATGACCTCATTTCTATGTGGAATCTAACACAAAAACAAACAAAAGAGTTCATAGATACAGAGAACCAATCGGTGGCTATGGAAACAGAAGGTGGCAAAATGGAAGACCAGGGTCAAAAGGTACAAACTTCCCGTTACAAGAGAAGTCCTGGGGAGGTAATGTATATCATGGTGACTGTCATAAATAATACTGAATTGCATATATGAAAGTTGCTAAGAGAGGAGATCTGAAAAGTTCTCATCACAAGTAAAAAAAAAATGTAACCATGTATGGTAATGGACGTTAACTAGATTTATTGTGGTGATCATTTCACAATATATATAAATATCAAATCATTATGTTGTACACCTGAAACTAATGTTATATATTAATTATACCTCAGTTTAAAAAATATGGCATGCTTTTATTTAACAGTTGAAAAACATTCATGAATTCTTTTTCTTTTAAAAGTATTTCTATTCTATAACTATCACAGAATTATGTCCCAAAATATAGCATTTTTATACTTAAAGGCTGTGATTAATTACCTTATCATACTAGTCTAAAACAGAAGAACATAAAAATTGAGATATGATTTTTAGTTATTTCAAGTGTTTGTCTTTCTATTTTAAGTGTTTTTCTTCTGGTTTGAGTTGTCTTTAAATTCAATAGCATGCAATCAATAAAAAGTAAATATAAAATTTTTCATACGTATACAGTATATGAAAAAGAAAATTGTACTGGAACTTAATGAAAGGGATGGGATTTCTCCCCCCCCTCCGCCTTTAGGTCATGGGTCTGCAGATGACAATTTCTAGGGGCTGGAATGGAAAGGATTTAGTAAAGATAGTAAAATGATCAGTAGTTTACAGAAAGGAGCTAGGAATCGAATTAAAAGACACAGATTGAGGTCCCACCGAGATTTGAACTCGGATCGCTGGATTCAGAGTCCAGAGTGCTGACCATTACACCATGGGGCCCGCTTACTGATGTCACTTTCTAATGTTTGGATGGCAGTTCTTCCTCCGCAAGTCCCCTGACCTTTCTGTCTAAAAGGTACCTACAAGCACGCTCTGCTCTTCCTCCTCTGGGATGAGGCGGACGGTCACCCGGGGCGCACCCTCCACACCAGAGTCTGACTGAACAGCCCTGAGTCCAGACGTGGGAGGGAACCCCCCTCCAGCCCCGAATTCCCTCCCACGCGGCTGGGGAGCTGGGCGCCCGCGCCCCTGTCCCTTCGCTGGCAAGCGGGCGAGGCCGTGGCGGAGACCGAGCCCTCCCCGAGGAGCAGGCTCCGTGACAGGTGCTTCGGGGCGTTCTCTCACCTCAGGCTCACGGCCGCCCGGAGCTGGGACCATTGTCGCTCTTTACTGGGGAGCCACCTGAGGCACAGCCCTGAGGTCCTCCCGCTGCTTTATCAGAATCTGTTCCTTCCACCAACAACGGTCCTAACTGAGAAGGTGGCCGGAGGCCGCGGACGCCCTGCCGGAGTGCTGTTCCCGCGAGTACAAGTGCTCGCACCGCGGGCCGGGAGGAGGGTCGCTGGGCACCTGTGTGTGTGTGGGGGACTGGGGACCAGGAGGGAGGAGGGTCGCTGGGGTACCTGTGGGGGGGGG
>NW_022592340.1:0-3725 GCF_004348235.1 Phoca vitulina
GTGATAGAGCAGCAGAGCACAAAATCAGAACTTTTAGAAGTCGGCTCCGCTGAGGGACGTCGCTCCAGTGGCTAAGTGAGGGGTGGAACCCTCGCTGGGACAGTGTGGTCTCAGGACTCTCGGGGTCACAGAAAGACCAGGGGTGCCTGAGTGTGGCAGAGTTCCCAGGTATCGGAGTGGGGAAACCAGCTGCAGAGACGGAGCCGAGGCGCGGGCTCTAAGCTCGGGGTTGCCATAAACCATGATCTGTGGCACAGTTGGGCCACTGCTCTTCCAACAGGGACCCAACAAGCAGCAGATCCGGGGAGACTCCCCTTCCTCCTCCAGGAGGAGCAGTGCGGGAGTGCACTGCAGGGATCTGCTGGGTTTGGAGACTGCAAACAGGGTCGTGTGCCAGAGATAGAAACGCTCGGTCACTGGCCAGGTGAGCACGGAGTGCAGCCGGAGACCAGGGAGATGGAAGTGACTGACTGCTTTTCTCTGGGGGCGCACTGAGGAGTGGGGCCCTGAGTTCTCAGCTCCTCCAGGGCAGAGATTGGGAGGCCGCCATTTTCACTCTCGGTCTCCAAAGCTGTACCGAAAGCTTGCAGGGAACAAAAGCTCCTGAGAGGAAACCCAAGCAGATTACTTAGCCACACCCAGCAAGGGTGGGGCAATTCTACCTCAAGAAAAGACATTTGGGAACCACAGCAACAGGCCCCTCCCCCAGAGTTCAGCAAGAACAGCCAGCCAAGACCAAGTTTGCCAATCAATGAGAATGGCAGAACTCCAGCGCTAGGGAAATACTGAACATAGAATCCATGGCTTTTTTACCATGATTCTTTAGTCTTTCAAAGTTAATTATTTTAATTTTCTTTTTTTCCTTTTTCTCTTTTTTTTTTTGAATTTTTCTTTTTCCCTTTTTCAACCAACATCTTATCAATCCCATTTTTAAAAAATCTTTTCTATTTTTCATTTTTAGAGTCATATTCTATCCCTTCAGGTAGTTAACATTGTTTTTGGTATTAATATATATATATAAGTTGTTCTCTCTTTACATTTTGGGATACAGTTTCTTCTAACAGACCAAAATATAGTCTAAATCTCTACTGTATGTCTCTGTTCTAGTCTCCTGGCTGATCACATTCTCTCCCCTTTTTTTTAATCCTCTTTTTTCTTTTTTCAACCAACTTCTACATCTTAACGATTCCTTTTATAAAATCTTTTATAATTTGCATCTTTACATTCATATTCCATCCCTTCATCATATTAACCCTTATTTTTGTACATATATAAGTTTTTCTTTCTTTAAAATTTTGGGAGGCACTTTCTTTTAACTGACCAAAATACACCTAAAATCTAGTGTGTGGCCCTAATCTATGCACCAGCCTGATCATTATTAATCATATACTGTTTTTGTTTTGTTTTATTTTTTTGTTTTTATCTTTTTCTTTTTCTGTTTTCTTTTTTTCCCTTTCTTTTCCCCTGGTTTCATGTCTCCTCTGATTGTTTTAGTGTATTTTTCTCTGGGGATGTTGTTACCCTGAGAGCATTTTATTCTCTCATTCATCTATTCGCCTCTGAACAAAATGACAAGACAGAAAAAATCACCTCAAAAAAAAAAAGAACAAGAGGCAGTACCGACTGCCAGGGACCTAATCAATACAAACATTAGTAAAATGTCAGAACTACCGTTCAGAATGATGATTTTAAAGATACTAGCTGGGCTGGAAAAAAGCATGGAAGATATTAGAGAAACCCTTTCTGGAGAAATAAAGGAACTAAAATCTAACCAAGTTGAAATCAAAAAGGCTATTAGTGAGGTACAATCAAAAATGGAGGCTCTAACTGCTAGGATAAATGAGACAGAAGAGAGAATCAGTCATATAGAAGACCAAATGATGGAGAGTAAAGAAGCTGAGAAAAAGAGAGATAAACAACTACTGAAACACGAGGGCAGAATTCGAGAGATAAGTGATACAATAAGACAAAACAATATTAGAATAATTGGGATCCCAGAAGAAGAAGAAAGAGAGAGAGGGGCAGAAGGTATATTGGGGCAAATTATAGCAGAGAACTTCCCTACTTTAGGGAAGGAAACAGGCATCAAAATCCAGGAGGCACAGAGAATCCCCCTCAAAATCAATAAAAATAGGTCAACACCCCGACATCTAATAGTAAAACTTACGAGTCTCAGAGACAAAGAGAAAGTCCTGAAAGCAGCTCGGGAGAAGAGATATGTAACCTACAATGGTAGGAACATTAGATTGGCAACAGACTTATCCACAGAGACCTGGCAGGCCAGAAAGGACTGGCATGATATATTTAGAGCACTAAATGAGAAAAATATGCAGCCAAGAATACTATATCCAGCTAGGCTGTCATTGAAAATAGAAGGAGAGATAAAAAGCTTCCAGAACAAACAAAAACTAAAGGAATTTGCAAACACGAAACCAGCCCTACAAGATTATTGAAAGGGGTCTTCTAAGCAAAGGAGAACCTAAAAGCAACATAGACCAGAAAAGAACAAAGACAATATACAGTAACAGTCACCTTACAGGCAATACAATGGCACTAAATTCATATCTTTCAACAGTTACTCTGAATGTAAATGGGCTAAATGCCCCAAACAAAAGACACAGGCTATCAGATTGGATAAAAAGACAAGTCCCATTGATGTGCTGTCTTCAAGACACTCATTTTAGACCCAAAGACACTCCCAGATTGAAAGTGAGGGGGTGGAAAACCATTTACCATGCTAATGGACACCAAAAGAAAGCTGGGGTGGCAATCCTTATATCAGACAAATTAGATTTTAAACCAAAGACTGTAATAAGAGATGAGGAAGGACACTATATCGTAATTAAAGGGTCTATCCAACAAGATCTAACAATTGTAAATATCTATGTCCCTGACATGGGCGCAGCCAATTATATAAGCCAATTAATAACAAAAGCAAAGAAACACATCAACAACAATACAATAATAGTGAGGGACTTTAACACCCCCCTCACTGAAATGGACATATTCTAAGCAAAAGATCAACAAGGAAATAAAGACTTTAAATGACACACTGGACCAAATGGACTTCACAGATATATTGAGAATATTCCATCCCAAAGCAACAGAATACACATTCTTTTCTAGTGCTCATGGAACATTCTCCAGAATAGATCACATCCTGGGTCACAAATCAGGTCTTAACTGGTACCAAAAGATTGGGATCATCCCCTGCATATTTTCAGATCACAATGCTTTGAAACTAGAACTCAACCACAAGAGGAAAGTCAGAAAGACCTCAAATACATGGAGGCTAAAGAGCATCCAACTAAAGAATGAATGGGTCAACCAAGAAATTAAAGAAGAGTTAAAAAAAATTCATTGAAACATATGAAAATGAAAACACAACTTTCAAAATCTTTGGGATGCAGCAAAGGCAGTCATAAGAGGAAAGTATATAACAATACAAGCCTTTCTCAAGAAACAAGAAAGGTCTCAAACACACAACCTAACCCTACACCTAAAGGAGCTGGAGAAAGAACAGCAAATAAAGCCTAAACCCAGCAGGAGATAAGAAATAATAAAGATCAGAGCAGAAATCAATGAAATAGAAACCAAAAGAACCATAGAACAGATCAAGGAAACTAGGAGCTGGTTCTTTGAAAGAATTAACAACATTGATAAACCCCTGGCCAGACATATCAAAAAGAAAAGAGAAACGACCCAAATAAATAAAATCATGAATG
>NW_022592341.1:0-3717 GCF_004348235.1 Phoca vitulina
AGATGAGGAAATGGATGCACAGAGAAGAAACTTGCCCCAAAGCACATAAGTAACTGGTAAAACCAGGATTCAAGCCAGGCTGTCTAGATTCAGAGCCAGATTTATTAAAACAAACTAAAGTACAAATATAGAGAATGGGCTTAATATAGCCTACAACAATATACATTTTTATTTTAGAATTTTTCTTTGAGCCTTTTTATCAGTTGTTTCCAGCTCTCTTCTTGAAAAATCAATCTAGTTAATGTCCATTATTATCATATATTCATTAGGTTTATTCAACCTAATTCAACCTTTACTTGATTAATTTTATAAATTTATTCTTAAATTAACACTCGTGTGTGTGTGTGTGTGTGTGTGTGTAATTACATGGTCTCCAAACCAATTGCAAAAAAGAATGAACAACAAAAAAAGGAATTAACTGAAGAAATCAGTATCCCTAGATTCCTTTTTCAAAGCCCCCAAGCAACAGTTAACATGTGATGCAATTCATTTTGAAATAGCTTTACTTTCTAGTTATCTGTGCAGCAGGAATGTGAAGTGTAGTTAATTTGCTTTTAATAAATGACATGATAACCTGGGGAGAAAAAAGTCAGCTCGCTGCAATAAAAATTTCACATCATGGTCAGAGCCTGGTACTTTTCTAGACTGCATCATTTTTCAGTCGAAAGGGAACTTTGAAAGTAGCAGAAGTTTAGTAAGATCAGTATATTCTGTCCCAACTTCTACCCTAGCCTCATTTATAAGTTTAGCTTGCTGTCTTCACTATTTCAGAGAAATCTTTTGGCAAACTTACTAATGATTTCTTCATATAAATTATATAATAGGGCAGTGCTATTCATAAAAACAATCACTATCTATAGAGAGGGAAATTAAACACTCTGGTTATAATAACTGAAATCTTGTTTCTCTCATCATAACTACTCTTAATTACCTGGACACCATGTATTCTTTTAAATTTCAAACAAAACTGCCACCCAATACTGTCCCAGACAGTTCTCTTCTCTTTGGCCTTAGAAATGCCAACTAAATTCACTATTACCCTAAGCAAACAATGAACACAGGTGAATACATAATATGTATTAAAAAAAACCAAATAAAAATTAGTCTAGGGGACTTTGTGAAACTTAAATTTAGCATGATATGCCTGTGCAGAATGTATGTCAGATGATTTCTTTTTCTTAGACATTTTAAAACACTGAAGTTAGTACATAATAAAGACCAGGTGCATAACAAAACACCTCCTGGGTTTATGCCTGAAACTCAATCTAAATAAAGTAGCATACTGTGGGGATGGAGTAACTGGGTGATGGGCATTAAGGAGGACCCCTGAGGTAATTAGCACTAGGTGTTATATGCAACTGATGAATCACTGAACTCTACCTCAGAAACTAATAATATACTATATGTTAATTAATTGAATTTAAATGAAAGAAAATTTAAATAAATAAATAAAAAGCATACTGAATTCATTGAATCTAAGATGCCACTGTCAAATACATTCCATCTTCAAGGATGTTAACATACATTTAATGTGTATATTAAAAATTGGTGAAATATGGTCTTTAAAAATCCAGAAAACAACGTGGATCTTTCAAAGGACTAGGACAAGTGTCACACTTACAAGAGATTTCTATCAGATGGATCACTGCAGAGATAACTTCTTGATCTATTAGGAAATTATTCCATGGTTCTCCCTATTTAGAAGAGCTGTACTTCACCTAGGCCATAGTGATTATTACTATTATTTTATGAATGTCCTGAATGATGTAGCTTGCATTTCTCTCTCTAAAAAAAAAAAAAAAAAAAGTCAAGAACCAGGAACCGAGCGTGTGCCCCCCCCGCTGAACTCCTCTGTAGTAACTTCACATGTGCCTTGGGAACTAAACTCACTTATGACCTCCTCTTCCCTTTGCCCTACATATCCTTTCATTCTTTATTTTTTTCCTTGTAGCATTTTATATCTTTGATATTCCTTCTGAAATCTTGTATTGTTACAACATGGGATATAAACAAAGACATACACCCTAAGAATATATTTTACTCATAATGAATTGTAAATTTTGTGAAAAAGCCTCCAGGTCAAAACATCAGAAATGAATGGAATAAATATATAAGCCCTTATGAAAATGGAAACAGATGTTCTTATTCATTTTCTATTCTATTATTTTCCAACTGTTTCCCTCCCTTTCGGCACACACACACACAACCCAACACACATATTTAGAAAAAGCAGCAAAAGTCAATTAGAAAATTCTATTTCTTAAAATGTTAACAGATGTTGTAGAAGAATTAACTAAATTTCCTTCAGTAATTAGAGAATTAAAAGCAATTAAATTGCTTAAAATACTTCCCACAAAAAAAAACTTAAAGCACTAAAGTTCTCTGAATGTAAACAACTTTCTTAGCATTTATAAAGCTATAGAAATTATTTCTATAATTCACCTGAACACAGGTGAATACATAATATGTATTAAAAAAAACAAATAAAAATTAGTCTAGGGGACTTTGTGAAACTTAAATTTAGCATGATATGCCTGTGCAGAATGTATGTCAGATGATTTCTTTTTCTTAGACATTTTAAAACACTGGTTACCTTTAAAACACAGCTTGACTTTCAAGCTGACGCATTTAATTGACACTTTCTGCTCTCAGTTTTTCTCATCTTGTGCCATAGCAATTGTGGAAACGCACGTAATACCCCAGGTAACCATGATGAGCAGAAACTCCTACCACCTGTGTTTAACTTGTAACAGGAATGAGAAAGAGACCTCTGTTGTTCCAAGACCCTAATATTTAAAGGTGGCTTGTTGCCACTTCTAACCCATCTTGCCCAGATTCAAATAACCCTATTACAGTTAAAGACATTAAGTCACAGTTAGACATTTCTCTGTATAAGCATTACACCTAGTGAGTGTTCAAAGGAACAAATCATTTCAATAAGTACAAACTTCTGCAAAGCATAGCAAATTGGGCAGTACTCCTCAATTCATTCTATGAGATATGTCTAACCTCATACCAAAACCAAAAAGAACTAAACTTCCGGTCTCCCAACATCTACCACAAACTCTGTCTCATCTTACTAAATGACATCCTCATTTTTCAGCTGCTCAGGCCGTGAAAACCTTGGGTCACCAATAATCCTTCAGATAATATTATTAGACCTACCTTCAAAGAACATCAGAATCTGACTTGTTACCACCTCCACTATGCTGACCCTGGTCCAAGAAACCATCACTTTCACCCGGATTATTGCAGTAGTCTCCTTATTTTCTCCCTACTTCCAACCTTGGCCACTTCCTTCTATTTTAAACAGAGCAGCCAGGGTGCTATTGTTAAAATATATGTAATATATTTGTTTCTGTATCCAAAGTCTCCAGTATTTTCCCAATTTACTCCAAGTAAAAGCCCTATCATTATAGTGGGCACAGGGTTACCTGCCCCCCCACCCCCTTGCCATTATCACTCTGAACTAACTCATCTTAAAGTACTTCGTGCCTCACTCAGTACCCTATACCAATCTACTCTTCCTCCAATACACCTTCCCTCAAGTCCCCTAGATACTGACCCTTTCCCTAAATATATGTAAGTCCTTCTTTCACTCTTTCAGTGTTTTACTCAATCCTCTTCTCAATGAGGACATCCTTATTTCAGCTTACAGACCCATACTCCCATTCCATATCCCACTTCACCACTTTAGTTTTCCCCTCAACACTTACT
>NW_022592342.1:0-3716 GCF_004348235.1 Phoca vitulina
GCTCCCATAAAACGGCACAGGGTTGCAGATTGGATAAAAAGACAGGACCCATCCATATGCTGTCTACAAGAGACTCATTTTGAACCTAAAGATACATCCAGACTGAAAGTGAAGGGATGGAGATCCATCTTCCATGCCAGCGGACCTCAAAAGAAAGCTGGGGTAGCAATTCTTATATCAGACAAATTAGATTTTAAACTAAAGTCTGTAATAAGAGACACAGAAGGACACTATATCATTCTTAAAGGGTCTATCCAACAAGAAGATCTAACAATTGTAAATATCTATGCCCCCAACATGGGAGCAGCCATCTACATAAGCCAACTGTTAACCAAAATAAAGAGTCATATTGATAACAATACATTAATTGTAGGAGACCTCAATACTCCACTCTCAGCAATGGACGGATCATCTAAGCAGAAAATCAACAAGGAAACAAGAGCTTTGAATGATACATTGGACCAGATGGACCTCATAGATATTTACAGAACATTCCACCCTAAAACAACAGAATACTCATTCTTCTCGAGCGCACATGGAACTTTCTCCAGAATAGACCACATACTGGGTCACAAATCAGGTCTCAACTGATACCAAAAGATTGAGATTATTCCCTGCATATTCTCAGACCACAGTGCTCTAAAACTGGAACTCAATCACAAGAAAAAATTTGGCAGAAATTCAAACACTTGGAAGCTAAAGACCACTCTGCTCAAGAATGTTTGGGTCAACCAAGAAATCAAAGAAGAACTTAAACAATTCATGGAAATCAATGAGAACGAAAACACATCGGTCCAAAACCTATGGGATACTGCAAAGGCGCTCCTAAGGGGGAAATACATAGCCATCCAAGCCTCACTCAAAAAAATAGAAAAATCCCGAATTCACCAACTAACTCTACACCTTAAAGAACTAGAGAAAAAACAACAAATGATGCCTAAGCCATGCATTAGAAGAGAAATAATTAAAATTAGACAGAAATCAATGAATTAGAAACCAGAAACACAGTAGATCAGATCAATGAAACTAGAAGTTGGTTCTTTGAAAGAATTAATAAGATTGATAAATCACTGGCCAGACTTATCCAAAAGAAGAGAGAAAGGAGCCAAATTAATAAAATTATGAATGAAAGGGGAGAGATCACGACTAACAAGGAAATAGAAACAATTATTAGAAATTATTATCAACAACTATATGCCAATAAACTGAGCAATCTGGATGAAATGGAGGACTTCCTGGAAACCTATAAGCTGCCAAGACTGAAACAGGAAGAAATTGACAACCTGAATAGGCCAATAACCAGTAACGAGATTGAAGCAGTGATCCAAAACCTCCCCAAAAACAAGAGTCCAGGGCCTGATGGATTCCCTGGGGAATTCTACCAAACATTCAAAGAAGAAATAATACCTATTCTACTGAAGCTGTTTCAAAAAATAGAAACAGAAGGAAAACTTCCAAACTCATTCTATGAGGCCAGCATTACCTTAATCCCCAAACCAGGCAAAGACCCCATCAAAAAGGAGAATTTCAGACCAATATCCCTGATGAATATGGATTCCAAAATCCTCAACAAAATCCTAGCTGATAGGATCCAACAATACATTAAAAGGATCATCCACCACGACCAAGTGGGATTTATCCCCGGGATGCAAGGGTGGTTCAACATTCGCAAATCAATCAATGTGATAGAACACATTAATAAGAGGAGGGAGAAGGACCATATGGTCCTCTCAATTGATGCAGAAAAAGCATTTGACAAAATACAACACCCTTTCCTGATTAAAACTCTTCAGAGTATAGGGATAGAGGGAACATTCCTCAAGCTCATAAAATCCATCTATGAAAAACCCACAGTGAATATCATCCTCAATGGGGAAAAGCTGAGAGCCTTTCCCTTAAGATCAGGAACACGTCAAGGGTGCCCACTCTCGCCACTATTGCTCAACATAGTACTAGAAGTCCTAGCAACAGCAATCAGACAACAAAAAGAAATAAAAGGTATTCAAATTGGCAAAGAAGAAATCAAACTCTCTCTCTTCGCAGACGACATGATACTTTATGTGGAAAACCCAAAAGACTCCACCCCCAAATTACTAGAACTCATCCAGCAATTCAGTAATGTGGCAGGATACAAAATCAATGCACAGAAATCAGTTGCTTTCTTATACACTAACAACGCAACTGTAGAAAGAGAAATTAGAGAAACGATTCCATTTACAATAGCACCAAAAACCATAAGATACCTCAGAATAAACCTAACCAAAGAGGTAAAGGATCTATACTCTAGGAACTACAAAACACTCATGAAAGAAACTGAAGAAGACACAAAAAGATGGAAAAATACTCCATGCTCATGGATCGGAAGAATAAACATTGTTAAAATGTCTATGCTACCCAGAGCAATCTATACCTTCAATGCCATCCCGATCAAAATTCCAATGACATTTTTCAAAGTGCTGACACAAACAATCCTAAAATTTGTATGGAATCAGAAAAGACCCCGAATCGCCAAGGAAATGTTGAAAAAGAAAAACAAAGCTGGGGGCATCACGTTGCCCGATTTCAAGCTATATTACAAAGCAGTGATCACCAAGACAGCATGGTACTGGCACAAAAACAGACATATAAACCAATGGAACAGAAGAGAGAACCCAGATATGGACCCTCAACTCTATGGTCAAATAATCTTTGACAAAGCAGGAAAAAACATGCAATGGAAAAAAGACAGTCTCTTCAATAAATGGTGCTGGGAAAATTGGACAGCCACATGCAGAAGAATGAAACTCGACCATTCTCTAACACCATTCACAAAGATAAACTCAAAGTGGATGAAAGACCTCAATGTGAGACAGGAATCCATCAAAATCCTAGAGGAGAACATAGGCAGTAACCTCTTTGACATCACCCACAGCAACTTCTTTCAAGATACATCTCCAAAAGCTAGTGAAACAAAAGCAAAAATGAACTTTTGGGACTTCATCAAGATAAAAAGCTTCTGCACAGCAAAGGAAACAGTCAACAAAACAAAGAGGCAACCCACAGAATGGGAGAAGATATTTGCAAATGACAGTGCAGATAAAGGGCTGGTATCCAAGATCTATAAAGAACTTCTCAAACTCAACACCCAAAAAACAAATAATCAAGTCAAAAAGTGGGCAGAAGAGATGAAAAGACACTTCTCTGAAGAAGACATACAAATGGCTAACAGACACATGAAAAAATGTTCATCATCATTAGCCATCAGGGAAATCCAAATCAAAACCACACTGAGATACCACCTTATACCAGTTAGAATGGCAAAAATGGACAGGGAAAGAAACAACAAATGTTGGAGAGGTTGTGGAGAAAGGGGAACCTTCTTACACTGTGGGTGGGAATGCAAATTGGTACAGCCACTTTGGAAAACAGTGTGGAGGTTCCTCAAAAAATTAAAAATAGAGCTACCCTATGACCCAGCAGTTGCACTCCTGGGTATTCACCCCAAAGACACAGATGTAGTGAAAAGAAGGGCCATATGCACCCCAATGTTCATAGCAGCAATGTCCGCAATAGCCAAACTGTGGAAAGAGCTGAGATGCCCTTCAACAGATGAATGGATAAAGAAGATGTGGTCCATATATACAATGGAATATGACTCAGCCATCAGAAAAGATGAATACCCAACTTTTACATCAACATGGATGGGACTGGAGGAGATTATGCTAAGTGAAATAAGT
>NW_022592343.1:0-3715 GCF_004348235.1 Phoca vitulina
ACCAAAAGATTGAGATTATTCCCTGCATAATCTCAGACCAGAATGCTTTAAAACTGGAACTCAATCACAAGAAAAAAAATTGGAAGAAATTCAAACACTTGGAAGCTAAAGACCACTCTGCTCAAGGTTTGACTCAACCAGGAAATCAAAGAAGAACTTAAACAATTCATGGTAACCAATGAGAACGAAAACATATCAGTCCAAAACCTGTGGGTTACTGCAAAGGCGGTCGGTCCTAAGGGGGAAATACATAGCCATCCAAGCCTCACTCAAAGAAATAGAAAAATCCTGAATTCACCAACTGACTTTATACCTTAAAGAACTGGAGAAAAAACAAGAAACGATGCCTAAGCCACACATTAGAAGAGAAATAATTAAGATTAGAGCAGAAATCAATGAATTAGAAACCAGAAACAGAGTAGATCAGATCAACGAAACTAGAAGTTGGTTCTTTGAAAGAATTAGTAAGATCAACAAACCACTGGCCAGACTTATCCAAAAGAAGAGAGAAAGGACCCAAATTAATAAAATGATGAATGAAACGGGAGAGATCACAACTAACACCAAAGAAATAGAAACAATTATTAGAAATTATTATCGACAACTATATGCCAATAAACTGAGCAATCTGGATGAAAGGGATGCCTTCCTGGCAACCTATAAATTGCCAAGACTGAAACAGGAAGAAATTGACAACCTGAATAGGCCAGTAACAGTAAAGAGATTGAAGCAGTGATAAAAAACCTCCCAAAAAACGAGTCCAGGGCCTGATGGATTCTTGGGGAATTCTACCAAACATTCAAAGAAGAAATAATACCTAGTATCCTGAAGGTGTTTCAAAAAATAGAAACAGAAGGAAAATGTCCATTCTATGAGGCCAGCATTACCTTAATCCCCAAACCAGGCAAAGACCCCACCAAAAAGGAGAATTTCAGACTGACATCCCTGATGAATATAGATTCCAAAATTCTCAACAACATCCTAGCTAATAGGATCCAGCAGTAAATTAAAAGGATCATCTACGACGACCATGTGGGATTTATCCCTGGGATATAAGGGTGGTTCAACATTTGCAAATCAATCAATGTGATAGAACACATTAATAAGAGGAGAGAGAAGAACCATATGGTCCTCTCAATTGATGCAGAAAAAGCATTTGAGGTGGGGGAAAGATGGTGGAGGAGTAGGGGACCCTATTTCAACTGGTCTCAGGAATTGAGCTGGATATGTACCAGACCACTCTGAGCACCCACGAAACCAGCCTGAGATGTAAGAAGATCTGGATCTCTACAAACAGAATATCGCAGGCGGTTGGTTTTGAGGTACAAAGCGGGGAGCCATGATTCTGTGGGCAGATATTGGATGATAAACGGCAGCAGGAGGGTGCCTGGCCATGGGGATCCTACACTGCTGGTGAGCGACAGCCTCATGCGCTGTGGACGGGGCACAGACTTGCAGACCGGTAGCAGCAGGGAAAGGACTTTAGGGCAGCCCCCAGGGCAGAAACCAGAGTGAAGGGGTGGCACCTGCGAACTGCAGCCCCCGGGACGGAAACCCAGAGTGGTGGGGTCACACATGCGAACTGGGAGCAGCTGGCGGTTTTAGAAGCACAAAGGACAGAGACGTGCCCCGATCTGGAGGCAGGACAGGGAGGGCTACGGAGGAGCACACAACCCAGGCCGCTGCAGTTTATAGCAGCACGGACAGAAACGGAGATGGTGTGGCCCGGAGAGCTCAATGAAGAACAGACTGTGATCTCTCTGCTCTGAGGCAGAGGGTTGGAAACGGTCTCTTCTGCTCTGACTCACGGAAGAGACGCGGAAAGCCGTCAGGGAAAGGCGCCAGAGAACAAAAGCCCCAAAGACTGATTCCTGCTGAGCCCATCCCCTGCCACAGGGGGACAGGGCAACTCCGCCCAAACAGGGTTGCCTGAGTAACAGTGCAGCAGGCCCCTCCCTCAGAAGACAGGCTGGGAAAACAAGAGGCCAGCAACCCTAAGGTCCCAAGAAAACAGGTGCATCTTGCTTGGGTTCTGGTCAATAATTTCGACTCTATACATTCCCTCAAACACCCATCAACAGAATGACTAGGAGGAGGAGCCCCCAAAATAGAAAAGACTCAGAGATTATGACTTATGCTGCAGATTTACAAATGGATGCAGATATAACCAAGATGTCGGAGATGGAATTCAGGCTAGCAATTGTGAAGACAATACCTAGAATGGAGAAATCAATTAATGACAACATAGAGTCTCAAAGGGCAGAAATGAAAGGTGAATTGGCAGAACTTAAAAATGCTATCAATGAGATCCAATCCAATCTAGATAATCTAACAGCAAGGGTAACTGAGGCAGAAGAGTGAATAAGCGACCTGGAAGACAATATAATAGATAAAAAGGGCAAAGAGGAGGCCAGGGAAAAACAACTCAGAATCCATGAAAATAGAATCAGAGAAATAAGTGACACCATGAAGCGTTCCAATGTCAGAAAAATTGGAATCCCGGAGGGAGTGGAGGGAGAGAGAGGACTAGAAGATGTATTCAAGCAAATCGTAGCTGAGAACTTCCCTAATCTGGGGAATGAAACAAACATTCGAGTCCTAGAGGCAGAGAGGACCCCTCCTAAGATCAAGGAAAACAGGCCAACACCCCGGCATGTAATAGTAAAACTTGCAAATCTTAGAACCAAGGAAACCATCTTAAGGGCAGTTAGGGGGAAGAGATTACTTACGTACAGAGGGAGGAACATCAGAATAACGTCAGACCCATCCACAGAGACATGGCAAGCCAGAAAGGCCTGGCAAGACATATTCAGCGTACTAAATGAGAAGAACATGCAGCCAAGAATACTTTATCCGGCAAGGCTTTCATTTAGAATGGATGGAGAGACGCAGAGCTTCCACGACCGGCAGAAACTGAAAGAATATGTGACCACTAAGCTGGCCCTGCAAGAAATATTAAGGGGGCTTCTATAAAAGGAGAAAGACCCCAAGAGTGATCTACAACAGAAATTTACAGGGACAATCTATAAAAACAATGTCTTCACAGGCAACATGATGACAATTAATTCATATCTTTCAATAATCACTCTCAACGTGAATGGCCTAAATGCTCCCATAAAACGGCACAGGGTCGCAGATTGATAAAAAGACAGGACCCATCCATATGCTGTCTACAAGAGACTCATTTTGAACCTAAAGATACATCCAGACTGAAAGTGAAGGGATGGAGATCCATCTTCCATGCCAGCGGACCTCAAAAGAAAGCTGGGGTAGCAATTCTTATATGAGACAAATTAGATTTTAAACTGAAGTCTGTAGTTAGAGACACAGAAGGACACTCTATCATTCTTAAAGGGTCTATCCAACAAGGAGATCTAACAATTGTAAATATCTATGCACCCAACATGGGAGCAGCCATCTACATAAGCTAACTATTAACCAAAATAATGAGTCATATTGATGACAATATGTTAATTGTAGGAGACCTCAATACTCCACTCTCAGCAATGGACAGATCATCAAAGCAGAAAATCAGCAAGGCAACAAGAGCTTTGAATGACACACTGGAACAGATGGACCTCATAGGTATATATAGAACATTCCACCCTAAAACAACAGAATACTCATTCTTCTCAAGCACACATGGAACTTTCTCCAGAATAGACCACATACTGGGTCACAAATCAGGTCTCAACCGAAACCAAAAGATTGAGAT
>NW_022592344.1:0-3715 GCF_004348235.1 Phoca vitulina
CAGTGTAGGAGGGTTCCCCTTTCTCCGCATCCCCGCCAACATCTGTCATTTCCTGACTTGTTAATTTTAGCCATTCTGACTGGTGTGAGGTGGTATCTCATTGAGGTTTTGATTTGGATTTCCCTGATGCCGAGCGATATTGAACACTTTTTCATGTGTCTGTTGGCCGTTTGGATGTCTTCTTTGGAAAAATGTCTGTTCATGTCTTCTGCCCATTTCTTGATTGGATTCTTTGTTCTTTTGGTGTTGAGTTTGATGAGTTCTTTATAGATTTTGGATACTAGCCCTTTATCTGATATGTCATTTGCAAATATCTTCTCCCATTCTGTCAGTTGTCTTTTGGTTTTGTTGACTGTTTCCTTTGCTTTGCAAAAGCTTTTTATCTTGATGAAGTCCCAATAGTTCATTTTTGCCCTTGCTTCCCTTGCCTTTGGCGATGTTTCTAGGAAGAAGTTGCTGCGGCTGAGGTCGAAGAGGTTGCTGCCTGTGTTCTCCTTTAGGATTTTGATGGACTCCTGTCTCACATTTAGGTCTTTCAACCATTTGGAGTCTATTTTTGTGTGTGGTGTAAGGAAATGGTCCAGTTTCATTCTTCTGCATGTGGCTGTCCAATTTTCCCAACACCATTTGTTGAAGAGACTGTCTTTTTTCCATTGGACATTCTTTCCTGCTTTGTCGAAGATTAGTTGACCATAGAGTTGAGGGTCCATTTCTGGGCTCTCTATTCTGTTCCATTGATCTATGTGTCTGTTTTTGTGCCAGTACCATACTGTCTTGATGATGACAGCTTTGTAGTAGAGCTGGAAGTCTGGAATTGTGATGCCGCCAGCTTTGCTTTTCTTTTTCAACATTCCTCTGGCTATGCGGGGTCTTTTCTGGTTCCATACAAATTTTAGGATTATTTGTTCCATTTCTTTGAAGAAAGTGGATGGTATTTTGATGGGGATTGCATTGAATGTGTAGATTGCTCTAGGTAGGATTGACATCTTCACAATATTTGTTCTTCCAATCCATGAGCATGGAACGTTTTTCCATTTCTTTGTGTCTTCCTCAATTTCTTTCATGAGTATTTTATAGTTTTCTGAGTACAGATCCTTTGCCTCTTTGGTTAGATTTATTCCTAGGTATCTTATGGTTTTGGGTGCAATTGTAAATGGGATCGACTCCTTAATTTCTCTTTCTTCTGACTTGTTGTTGGTGTATAGGAATGCCACTGACTTCTGTGCATTGATTTTATATCCTGCCACTTGACTGAATTCCTGTATGAGTTCTAGCAGTTTTGGGGTGGAGTCTTTGGGATTTTCCACATAAAGTATCATATCATCTGCAAAGAGTGAGAGTTTGACTTCTTCTTTGCCAATTTGGATGCCTTTGATTTCTTTTTGTTGTCTGATTGCTGTGGCTAGGACTTCCAATACTATGTTGAATAGCAGTGGTGATAGTGAACATCCCTGCCGCGTTCCTGACCTTAGGGGGAAAGCTCTCAGTTTTTCCCCATTGAGAATGATATTCGCTGTAGGTTTTTCATAGATGGCTTTTATGATATTGAGGTATGTACCCTCTATCCCTATACTCTGAAGAGTTTTGATCAAGAAAGGATGCTGTACTTTGTCAAATGCTTTTTCTGCATCTATTGAGAGGATCATGTGATTCTTGTTTTTTCTTTTGTTAATGTATTGTATCACGTTGATTGATTTGCGGATGTTGAACCAACCTTGCAGCCCAGGGATAAATCCGACTTGGTCGTGGTGAATAATCCTTTTAATGTACTGTTGGATCCTATTGGCTAGTATTTTGGTGAGAATTTTTGCATCCATGTTCATCAGGGATATTGGTCTGTAATTCTCCTTTTTGATGGGGTCTTTGTCTGGTTTTGGGATCAAGGTAATGCTGGCCTCATAAAATGAGTTTGGAAGTTTTCCTTCCATTTCTATTTTTTGGAACAGTTTCAGAAGGATAGGTATTAATTCTTCTTGAAATGTTTGGTAGAATTCCCCTGGGAAGCCATCTGGCCCTGGGCTTTTGTGTTTTGGGAGATTTTTGATGACTGCTTCTATTTCCTTAGTGGTTATAGGTCTGTTCAGGTGTTCTATTTCTTCCTGGTTCAGTTTTGGTAGTTGATACATCTCTAGGAAATCATCCATTACTTCCAGGTTATCTAATTTGTTGGCATAGAGTTGCTCATAATATGTTCTTATAATTGTTTGTATTTCCTTGGTGTTGGTTGTGATTTCTCCTCTTTCATTCATGATTTTGTTGATTTGGGTCATTTCTCTTTTCTTTTTGATAAGTCTGGCCAGGGGCTTATCAATCTTGTTAATTCTTTCAAAGAACCAGCTCCTAGTTTCGTTGATCTGTTCTACTGTTCTTTTGGTTTCTATTTCATTGATTTCTGCTCTGATCTTTATTATTTCTCTTCTCCTGCTGGGTTTAGGCTTTATTTGCTGTTCTTTCTCCAGCTCCTTTAGGTGTAGGGTTAGGTTGTGTACTTGAGACCTTTCTTGTTTCTTGAGAAAGGCTTGTATTGCTATATACTTTCCTCTTAGGACTGCCTTTGCTGTATCCCAAAGATTTTGAATAGTTGTGTTTTCATTTTCATTGGTTTCCATGAATTTTTTTAATTCTTCTTTAATTTCCTGGTTGACCCATTCATTCTTCAGTAGGATGCTCTTTAGCCTCCATGTATTTGAGTTCTTTCTGACTTTCCTCTTGTGATTGAGTTCTAGTTTCAAAGCATTGTGGTCTGAAAATAGGCAGGGGATGATCCCAATCTTCTGGTACCGGTTGAGACCTGATTTATGACCTAGGATGTGATCTATTCTGGAGAATGTTCCATGGGCACTAGAGAAGAATGTGTATTCCGTTGCTTTGGGATGGAATGTTCTGAATATGTCTGTGAAGTCCATTTGGTCCAGTGTGTCATTTAAAGTCTTTATTTCCTTGTTGATCTTTTGCTTAGACGATCTGTCCATTTCAGTGAGGGGGGTGTTAAAGTCCCCCACTATTATTGTATTGTTGTCGATGTGTTTCTTTGCTTTTGTTATTAATTGCCTTATATAATTGGCTGCTCCCATGTTAGGGGCATAGATATTTACAATTGTTAGATCTTCTTGTTGGATAGACCCTTTAAGTAGGATATAGTGTCCTTCCTCATCTCTTATTACAGTCTTTGGTTTAAAATCTAATTTGTCTGATATAAGGATTGCCACCCCAGCTTTCTTTTGGTGTCCATTAGCATGGTAAATGGTTTTCCACCCCCTCACTTTCAATCTGGGGGTGTCTTTGGGTCTAAAATGAGTCTCTTGCAGACAGCATATCGATGGGTCTTGTTTTTTAATCCAATCTGATAGCCTGTGTCTTTTGATTGGGGCATTTAGCCCATTTACATTCAGGGTAACTATTGAAAGATAGGAGTTCAGTGCCATTGTATTGCCTGTAAAGTGACTGTTACTGTATATTGTTTGTGTTCCTTTCTGGTCTATGTTGCTTTTAGGCTCTCTCTTTGCTTAGAGGACCCCTTTCAATATTTGTTGTAGGGCTGGTTTCGTGTTTGCAAATTCCTTTAGTTTTTGTTTGTCCTGGAAGCTTTTTATCTCTCCTTCAATTTTCAATGACAGCCTAGCTGGATATAGTATTCTTGGCTGCATATTTTTCTCATTTAGTGCTCTGAATATGTCCTGCCAGTCCTTTCTGGCCTGCCAGGTCTCTGTGGATA
>NW_022592345.1:0-3713 GCF_004348235.1 Phoca vitulina
ATGTTGTTCTCTCTTTTAAAATTTTGGGATACACTTTCTTCTAACAAACCAAAATATACCCTAAATCTCTAGTGTATGGCTTTGCTCTAGTCTCCTGCCTGATACATTGTCTCCCCTTTTTTTTTTAATCCTCTTCTTTCTTTTTCCAACCAACTTCTTATCTTATCAATTCCTTTTATAAAATCTTTTATAATTTTCATCTTTACAGTCATATGCCATCCCTTCATCATATTTACCCTTATTTTTGTACATATATAAGTTTTTCTTTCTTTAAAATTTTGGGAGGCACTTTCTTCTAACAGACCAAAATGTGCCCAGAATTTAGTGTGTGGCACTGATCTATGCACCAGCCAGTTCATATTTGATCATATTCTTTTTTTTGTTTTTTTATCTTTTTCTTTCTTTTTTTTTTTTTTCTTTTTTCTTTCTTTCCCTTTCTTTTCCCCCAGTTTCAGGTCTCTTCTAGTTTGTTTAGCGTATATTTTTCTGGGGTCATTGTTACCCTGCTAGCATTTTGTTCTCTCATTATCTATTCTACTCTGGACAAAATGACAAGACGGAAAAAATCACCTCAAAAAAAAGGACACAAGGCAGTACCGATTGCCAGGGACCTAATCAATATGGACACTAGTAAGATGTCAGAACTTGAGTTCAGAATGATGATTTTAAAGATACTAGCTGGGCTAGAGAAAAGCATGGAAGATACTAGAGAAACCCTTTCTGGAGAAATAAAAGAACTAAAATCTAACCAAGTCAAAATCAAAAAGGCTATTAAGAGGTGCAAACAAAAATGGAGGCTCTAACTGCTAGGATCAATGAGGCAGAAGAGAGAATCACTGATATAGAAGACCAAATGATGGAATATCAAGAAGCTGAGAAAAAGAGAGATAAATAACTACTGGATCACAAGGGCAGAATTCGAGAGATAAGTGATACTATAAGACGAAACAATTTAGAATAATTGGGATCCCAGAAGAAGAAGAAAGAGAAAGGGGGGCAGAAAGTATATTGGAGCAAATTATAGCAGAGAACTTCCCTAATTTGGGGAAGGAAACAGGCATCAAACTCCAGGAGGCACAGAGAATACCCCTCAAAATCAATAAAAATAGGTCAACACCCCGACATCTAATAACTTACAAGTCTCAGAGACAAAGAGAAAATCCTGAAAGCAGCTTGGGACAAGAGATCTGTAACCTACAATGGTAGAAACATTAGATTGGCAACAGACCTATCCACAGAGACCTGGCAGGCCAGAAACGACTGGCATGATATATTCAGGACACTAAATGAGAAAAATATGCAGCCAAGAATACTATAAACAGCTAGGCTGTCATTGAAAATAGAAGGAGAGATAAAAAGCTTCCAGGACAAACAAAAACTAAAGGAATTTGCAAACATGAAAACAGCCCTACAAGAAATATTGAAAGGGGTCATCTAAGCAAAGAGAGAGCCTAAAAGTAACATAGACCAGAAAGGAACACAGAAAATATACAGTAACAGTCCCCTTATAGGCAATACAAAGGCACTTAATTCCTATCTTTCAATAGTTACCCTTAATGTAAATGGGCTAAATGCCCCAATCAAAAGACACAGGCTATCAGATTGGATAAAAACACGAGACCATTGGTATGCTGTCTGCAAGAGACTCATTTTAGACCCAAAGACACCCCCAGATTGAAAGTGAAGGGGTGGAAAACCATTTAGCATGCTAATGGACACCCAAAGAAAGCTGGGGCGGCAATCCTTATATCAGACAAATTAGATTTTGAACCAAAGACTATAATAAGAGATGAGGAAGGACACTATATCCTACTTAAAGGGTCTAGCCACAAAGATCTAACAACTGTAAAAATCTATGCCCCTAACATGGGAGCAACCAATTATATAAGGCAGTTAATAACAAAAGCAAAGAAACACATCGACAACAATACAATAATAGTGGGGAACTTTAACACCTCCCTCACTGAAATGGACAGATCATCTAAGCAAAAGATCAACAAGGAAATAAAGACTTTAAATGACACACTGGACCAAATGGACTTCACGGATATATTCAGAACATTCCATCCCAAAGCAACAGAATACACATTCTTCTCTAGTGCCCATGGAACATTCTCCAGAATCGATCACATCCTAGGTCACAAATCAGGTCTCAACCGGTACCAAAAGATTGGAATCATTCCCTGCATATTTTCAGACCACAATGCTTTGAAACTAGAACTAAATCACAAGAGGAAAGTCGGAAAGAACTCAAATACACGGAGGCTAAAGAGCATCCTACTAAAAAAGGAATGGGTCAACCAGGAAATTAAAGAAGAATTTAAAAAATTCATGGAAACAAATGAAAAGGAAAACACAACTGTTCAAAATCTTTGGGATGCAGCAAAGGCAGTCCTAAGAGGAAAGTATATAGCAATACAAGCCTTTCTCAAGAAACAAGAAAGGTCTCAAATACGCAACCTAACCCTACACCTAAAGACCTGGAGAAAGAAGAGCAAATAAAGCCTAAACCCAGCAGGAGAAGAGAAATAATAAAGATCAGAGCAGAAATCAATGAAATAGAAACCAAAAGAACAGTAGAACAGATCGATGAAACTAGGAGCTGGTTCTTTGAAAGAATAAGATTGATAAACTGCTGGCCAGACTTATCAAAAAGAAAAGAGAAATGACCCAAATAAATAAAATCATGAATGAAAGAGGAGAGATCACAACCAACACCAAAGAAATACAAACAATTATAAGAACATATTATGAGCAACTCTATGCCAGCAAATTAGATAACCTGGAAGCAATGGATGCACTCCTAGAGATGTATCAACTGCCAAAACTGAACCAGGAAGAAATAGAAAACCTGAACAGACCTATAACCACTAAGGAAATTGAAGCAGTCATCAAAAATCTCCCAAAACACAAAAGCCCAGGGCCAGATGGCTTCCTAGGGGAATTCTACCAAACATTTAAAGAAGAATTAATACTTATTCTTCTGAAACTGTTCCAAAAAATAGAAATGGAAGGAAAACTTCCAAACTCATTTTATGAGGCCACCATTACCTTGATCCCAAAACCAAAGACCTCATTAAAAAGGAGAATTACAGATCAATATCTTTGATGAACATGGATGCAAAAATTCTCACCATAATACTAGCCAATAGGACCCAACAGTACATTAAAAGGATTCTTCACCACGACCAAGTGGGATTTAACCCTGGGCTGCAAGGTTGGTTCAACATCTGCAAAGCAATCAATGTGATACACTACATTAATAAAAGAAAAAACAAGAACCATATGATCCTCTCAATAAATGCAGAAAAAGCATTTGACAAAGTACAGCATCCTTTCTTGATCAAAACTCTTCAGAGTATAGGGATAGAGGGTACATACCTCAATATCATAAAAGCCATCTATGAAAAACCCACAGCGAATATCATTCTCAATGGGGAAAAACTGAGAGCTTTCCCCCTAAGGTCAGGAACACGGCAGGGATGTCCACTATCACCACTGCTATTCAACATAGTATTAGAAGTCCTAGCCACAGCAATCAGACAACAAAAAGAAATCAAAGGCATCCAAATTGGCAAAGAAGAAGTCAAACTCTCACTCTTTGCAGATGATATGATAATTTATGTGGAAAACCCTAAAGACTCCACCCCAAAACTGCTAGAACTCATACAGGAATTCAGTAAAGTGACAGGATATAAAATCAATGCACAGAA
>NW_022592346.1:0-3712 GCF_004348235.1 Phoca vitulina
GTTGGGCGTCTGCCTTCGGCTCGGGTCATAATCCCGGAGTCCTGGGATCGAGCCCCGTGTCGGGCTCCCTGCTCAGCAGGTGCTTCTCCCTCTCCTCCTCGCCTGTGCTCTCTCTCACTATCTCTCTCTTTCAAATAAATACATAAAATCTTTTATTAAAATAAATAAATAAATAAATAAAATCATACACAAAAATAAACTCAGAATGGCTTAAAGACCTACAAGTGAGACCTAAAACCATAAAAATCCTAGAAAAGAACACAGGCAGTAATTTCTCTGATATTAGTCATATCAACATTTTTTTAAGATATATCTCCTAGGGCAAGGGAAACAAAAGTAAAAATAAACTATTGGGACTACATCAAAATAAGAAGCTTTTGCATGGCAAAGTAAACCATAAACAACAACAAAAAGAGACAACCTACAGGGGCGTCTGGGTGGCTCAGTCGTGAAGCGTCTGCCTTCAGCTCAGGTCCTGACCCAGGGTCCTGGGATCGAGCCCCACATCGGGCTCCTTGCTCAGTGGGAAGCCTGCTTCTCCCTCTCCCACTCCCCCAGCTTGTGTTCCCTCTCTCACTGTGTCTCTCTCTGTCAAATAAATAAATAAAATCTTAAAAAAAAAAAAAAAGACAACCTAAAGAATAAGGGACTTCCAAGAGATATATCCAATAAGGGGTTAATATCTAAAGTATATAAAGAACTTATATAACTCAACACTAAACAAACAGACAAACAAAAATCCAGTTAAAAAATAGGCAGAGGACCTGAAAAGGAATTTTTCCAAAGAAGACATACAGATGACCAAAGACCCATGAAAAGATGTTCAACATCACTCATCATCAGGGAAATACAAATCAAAACCACAATAACATATCACCTTATACTTGTCAGAATTGCTACAATCAAAAACACAAGAAATAGTAAGTGTCAGCGAGGCT
The DNA here is from genome assembly GCF_004348235.1 of Phoca vitulina. Classification (NCBI taxonomy): domain Eukaryota; kingdom Metazoa; phylum Chordata; class Mammalia; order Carnivora; family Phocidae; genus Phoca; species Phoca vitulina. Next base: position 939 of record NW_022592346.1, read on the forward strand.
GTGAAGAAAAAGGAACTCTTGTGTACTGTTGGTGAGAGTGCACACAGGTACAGACACTGTGAAAAACAATATGGAGGTTCCTCAAAAAAATTAAAAGTAGAAATACCATATGACCCAGTAATTCCACTACTATTTACCCAAGAAAATGAAAACTCTAATTGGAAAAGATATATACATCCCTCTATTTATTACAGCACTATTGACAATAGCCAAGATATGAAAGCAACCTACATGTCTATCAATAGACAAATGGATAAGGAAGAAATACAAAATGGAATTTTATGCAGCCTTAAAAAGGATGAGATCGTGACATATGCAACAAAATGGATGGACATGGAGGGTATTATGCTAAGTGAATTAAGTCATACTGAGAAAGACAAATGTGGAATCCAAAAAACCCCAATGAATAAACAGACAAAATGCAGAATCAGACCTATAAGTACAGAGAATAAACTGATGGTTGCCAGTGGAGTAGGAGGGAAGGGATGGGCGAAAATGTATGAAGGGGAGTGGAAGATACAGACTTCTAGCTATGGAATAAAGAAGTCATGGAAATAAAAGGCACAGCATAGGGAACAGAGTCAATCTTACTGTGATTGTTTGTATAGTGAAACATGGTAGCTATAGGGGCAGTTAAGCATCTGCCTTCAGCTCAGGTCATGATCTCAGGGTTCTGGGATCAAGTCCTGCATTGAGCTCCCTGCCCAGCAGGGAGTCTGCTTCCCCCTCTTCCTCTGCCCCTCCTCCCTGTCTTGTGCTCTCTCTTTCAAATAAATAAATAAAATCTTTTCTTTTTTTAAGTGGTTCAAAAAAAAAAAAACAAAACATGGTAGCTACATTTGTGGTGAGCATAGCATAAGGGATAGAGAAACTGAATGACTATGTTGTACACCTGAAACTAATGTAACACTGTGTTAACTATACTCAAATAGAAAAAACTTTTAACTAAATAAAATCAGAAACGAAAGAGGAGACATTATAACTGACACCACAAGTATACAAGTATCATAAAAGATTACTGTGAACAATTCTATGGCAACAATTGGAAACCTAAAAGAAACATATAAATTCATAAAAACATATAACCTATAAAGACTGAATCATGAAGAAATAGAAAATACAAACAGACCAATAATGAGTAAAGGACATTGAATCAGTAATCAAAAACCTCTCAACAACAAAAAGACCAGGACCAGATGGTTACATGGGTTGAATTCTGCCAAACATTAAAGCGGCATTAACAACAATCCTTATCAAATTCTTCCAAAAAATTGAAGAGGAAGGAACACTCCCAAATTCATTTTACATGGCCAGCATTGTCCTGACACCAAAGCCAGATAAGAACACAACAAGTAAAAAACAAAACAAAACAAACCCCCCGCCCCCAAAACCACAGACCAATATCCCCTCTGAACGTAGATGCAAAAATTCTCAATAAATATTAGCAAACCAAATTCAACATCACAGTAAAAGTATCCTACACTATGATCAAGCAGGATTCAACCTTGTGATGCAGGGATGGTTCAATATATGCAAGTCAATAAAAAACAATAATAATAATAATAATAGATAATAAATAACATCTTTAGTAGAATAAAAGATAAAAATCATATGATAATCTCAGTAGATGCATAAAAAGCAACTGACAGAATTCAACATCCATTCATGATAAGAACCCTCAACAAATTAGGTATAGAAAGAAACATACCTCAACATAATAAAAGCCATACAGGACAAGCCCACATATATCACACTCAATGATGAAAGCTTAAAAACTTTTCATCTAAGATCAGGAACAAGGCAAGGATGCCCATTCTCACCACACCTACTCAGTGCAATCAGCAAGGAAAAAAATTAAAAGTCTTCTCAATCAGAAAGGAAAAAGTAAGTTGTATCTATTTGCAGATGACATGATTTTATATATAGAAAATCCTAAACATCACACCAAAGCCATTCTGACTTTTTAAATTGGACATACCCAATAAAGGGTTAGAATCTAAAATCTATAAAGAACTTATAAAACTCACACACAAAATGAATAATCCAATTTAAAAAATGTGCAGAAGACACAGACATTTTTCCAGAGAAGACATACAGATGGCCAACACACACATTTGAAAAGATGCTCATTATCATGTATCATCAGGGAAATGCAAATCAAAACTATAATGAGATATCACCCCATACCTGTCAGAATGGCTAAAATCAAAAACACAAGAAATAACAGGTGTTGGTGAGGAGGTGGAGAAAAAGGAACCCTCTCGCAATGTTGGTGGCGCGAATGCAAACTTGTACAGCCACTGTGGAAAACAGTATGGATGTTCCTCAAAAAGTTAAAAATAGAACTAACTACCCTACTGGGTTTTTTGTTTTGGGGGTTTTGTTGTTGTTGTTGTTCGTTTTTGTTTTTGTTTTTTGCACTACTGGGTTTTTAACCAAAGATAACAGAAACACAAATTCAAAGGGATACGTGCACCGCTATATTTATTGCAGAATTACTTACAATAGCCAAGATATGGAAGCAACCCAAGTGTCCATTGATAGATTAATGGATAAAGAAGATGTGGTATATAGAAATGAAATATTTTTCAGCCATAAAAAAAGAACAAAATCTTGCCATTTGCAGCAACATGGATAAAACTAGAGAATATAATGCTAAGTGAAATAAGTCAGGCAGAGAAAGACAAATACCATAGGATTTTACTCATATTTGGAACCTAAGAAACAAAACAAATGAGCAAAGAGGAAAAAAAGAGAGACAGACAAACCAAAAA
>NW_022592347.1:0-3704 GCF_004348235.1 Phoca vitulina
GGGCTGCAGGCTGAGGCCGAGGCGGACTATCACTGGGCTACAGCTCCCGGCGGTGGGAGCAGCTACCGCTCCTCACAGCGTCTCAGATAAGGAGGAAGTGGGTCTAAAACCTCTGGACCCACGGATCTTGTTTCTGAGCCGCTTTTCAGTAAGAAACTTAGCTGGAGAGACATAGCGGGGTGGTCTCTTCTGCATGATGATCTATCCTTCAACAGGGAAAGAGGAAGAGTCATGTAATGCACGGAAAGTGACATAAAATGGGGGCATCCGAGGAAGACACAGACACATGAGATATCCGAGCCCAACCGCACATCCCCACTCAATCTGGAGAAGATGGACAGGAATGAATTCTGTGTCTACGGCTGAACATACTGCCCAGCGAACATTCCTCCACAATCCGTTCTATCATCTTATTCCATAAAGTGTGACCTTGTGTCACGACTGATGTATCCACAGCTGATACATTGACAATAACCCTGGTCACAGACACAGTCTCCTCTCTCTGAACCAGCTACACGTGAACTTGGAGCAGATCCTACAGACTCTCCCTGACAACACCCCCCACACCCTCCTCTGCTTGTCCTCTCGGCTCCCGCGTCCCTCAGGCATCAGTCTCTCCCATTGACTCTTCAGTCTGAGCTCTGTCTCCACATCAGGGTTTCAGAGAAAACTGGAAATGACCTTGCTGTAGTTTCCCGTCTCCAGGGCCCATTTTTAGGCAGGACAATGACCAGAAAATATAGGTGCTTGCAACCCCCCACATTCACCTTCCTGCTCTCAGACCCAGGCCCCATTTTTCTGTTCTCAACACTCCCAGTCAGTCTCTTTATTTATTTTAGAGGTCTCTTCATTTATTTGAATGAGAGGGCACAGCAGGGAGAAACAGAGGGAGAGGGAGAGTCTTAAGCAGACTCTGCGCTCAGTGTGGAACTCTATGCGGGGCTAGAGCTCAGGACCCTGAGATCATGACCTGAGCCGAAGGCAGAGGTTTAACTGCCTGAGACACCAGGGTGCCCCTCAGGACCCTGAGATTAGGAGCAGAGCCCCACCAATAGTCAGACACTCAACCAACTGTGCCCCCCACGCATCCCCCAGTCATTCTCTTTAATATGAAAATAAAGTTATTACATTTCCTGAAAAGGATGTATTTATCTACCTTGAGGTATTTGCACATGGGCCTTTTGATTTTTACACCCTTCAGAATTAACTGATGCCATGGGGAGTCTTAGAGGAATCCAGAGACAAATGATGGCCTGCATATTTTAAGATATGTCATTATTTTTCTTATGCTTCAATTCCCTGGACAGAGGATTCACCATAGAACAACTTTTCTATGCTACTTAGAGCCCAGGGCTGAAGTGTTTATTCAGACATGCACAAAACCATCAGCAATATCTTGTTCTCACTCCCTGGTAGACCCCTGGGGACACGGGGGACTGTGGCTCTGGCTGGGATGTCAGGGTAAGAAGGAGGGGGCTGCATGCTCCTCCCCACCCTGTGCTTCCAGACACCTGAAAACCGCACAGTTGTAAGTCTTGTGTCTGCACAGATAAAAAATTGACAGATTTCTTGTCACTCAATAGGACCCTGGACTCTTTTTTTTTTTAATTTTTTTATTGTTATGTTAATCCCCATACATTACATCATTAGTTTTAGATATAGTGTTCCATGATTCATTGTTTGTGCATAACACCCAGTGCTCCATGCAGAACGTGCCCTCCTCAATCCCCATCACCAGGCTAACCCATCCTCCCAACCCCCTCCCCTCTAGAACCCTCAGTTTGTTTTTCAGAGTCCATCGTCTCTCATGGTTCTTCTCCCCCTCCGATTTCCCCCCCTTCATTCTTCCCCTCCTGCTACATTCTTCTTCTTCTTTTTTTCTTTCTTAACATATATTGCATTATTTGTTTCAGAGGTACAGATCTGAGATTCAACAGTCTTGCACAATTCACAGCGCTTACCAGAGCACATACCCTCCCCAGTGTCCATCACCCAGTCACCCCATCCCTCCCACCCCACCCCCCACTCCAGCACCCTCAGTTTGTTTAGGACACTGGACTCTTAATTCAGTGAATGGTGAACAGGTTTGCTCTCACATGAGCCCTCCTAAATAATTCCTTTTCCAGTAAAAATCTTTGAGATCCTTACCTCTAAATGCAGGGTCAGGACCCTGGAAGTATATAAAGAGAATCCCCATGGAGAAGCATCCCTCAGGGTGTTTCAAAGTCATAAGAGGGACAGGGGTCAGCGTTGTTTATAGCAGCAATGTCCACAATAGCCAAAGTGTGGAAAGAGCCAAGATGTCCATCGACCGATGAATGGATAAAGAAGATGTGGTATATATATATAATGGAATATTATGCAGCCATCAAGAGGAATGAAATCTTGCCATTTGCAATGACGTGGATGGAACTGGAGGTGCTATGCTGAGTCTTCAGCATAAGTCAATCAGAGAAAGATATGTATCATATGACCTCACTGATATGAGGAATCCTTAATCTCAGGAAACAAACTGAGGGTTGCTGGAGGGGTGGGGGTTGGGAGGGATGGGGTGACTGGGTGATAGACATTGGGGAGGGTATGTGCTATGCTGAGCGTTGTGAATTGTGTAAGACTGTTGAATCACAGACCTGTACCTCTGAAACAAATAATATATTATATGTTAAAAAAAAAAGAAGAAGAAAAAGAAGATAGCAGGAGGGGAAGAATGAAGGGAGGGAAATCGGAGGGGGAGATGAACCATGAGAGACTATGGACTCTGAGAAACAAACTGAGGGTTCTAGAGGGGAGGGGGATGGGAGGATGGGTTAGCCTGGTGATGGGTATTAAAGAGGGCACGTTCTGCATGGAGCACTGGGTGTTATAGGCAAACAATGAGTCATGGAACACTACATCAAAACCTAATGATGTAATGTATGGTGATTAACATAACATAATGAAAAAAAGAGGGACATAATGAAAAAAAATCAGGTCGCCTCAGTTTTGGACACACATACACACACGCAAACACACTCACACACACACACACCCCTCTCCTCCTTCTGAGTGAATAGTGTGTCCGGGAGCCTGGATATTCCAGGCTTCTCTGTCCTTCCAGAAGCCAGGGTCAACCTGTGCTCCCCCAGCCATCCTCAGTGTCACAATTTCCAGAAGGCAGAATCCTCCTCAATAGGAAAACTGGAGACATCTAGTGTGACTGGGGTCCTGTCCCCAGGGCAGCCAGGATGGGCTCTGAACACCTGCTGTCCTGGGATGAGACTGAAGCTCAGGAATCTCAGGGGGGAGTCCCTGTCCCCATGGGCAGCTCAGCCCCTGATCATTTGTGGGATCCAGTCAGTGGCTGAGGCTGATCAGTATGTTGATTCTGGGACCCCAGCCTCAGAACTCAAAACCCTTGAGGACAAGTGACACATGTTCCCTGTGTTCTCAGGGCTGGGCTGTCACTCTTTAGTCACTGCCCAGTGACACTTCCAGCCAGGCTGCACTCTGATGGAAAGTCTTCTGTCCCAACCCAGGGCCACAGGGCCTGTGACCTCAGGGACACACTCCCCCTTATCTCCACTTCTCCCCTCCTCAGCTTTGGGATATTTGACAGAAACTTCTGTGTCCAGTAGGCTTTGGGTACTAAAATCCATTCCTGTAGTCATTGGGCACTGAATGAATAAGGCTTCCATCCTGAACGTGCTGGACACAGTTGCAGGGAC
>NW_022592348.1:0-3703 GCF_004348235.1 Phoca vitulina
TCCCCCCCTTCATTCTTCCCCTCCTGCTACATTCTTCTTCTTCTTTTGGAGGTAAATGCTTTTAAAACAACTAAAGAGATAGGTCTTTAACCTCCACCTTTGTCGATTCTTTGTTCCACCATTTAGCTTCTGTGGAAGTTATAGGAAGTAATTTAAATATATGTTATTACTCTCTAATTGGACCTCATCTGATTAGCTCATCCCCTTCTGAACTCATAACATAGATACATTATGATGAGTTTTTAAAGCAAATCCTGAAAAGTCCAACAAAATGGACAATGATTTTTTTTTGTAATGAAGTTTGTAAGTAATAGGTTCTGAAATGTTTAATAATGGGTATGTTTTAAAGAGAAAATGGTGTTTGGATTATTTCAGGATCTCACTCTGTAAGGAGTTTTAAAAGACTTAGGAGATTCACCAAGTTTATTACCTCTTAATAAACTTTCACACAATAGTGCCACAGGATTCTTGGTTTATCTCTTATTTGTAGCCGTATAAACTAGCCAATCAACCAGAGATTAAGGTTCTAGGTTATTTCAAGGATTATACCTGGGAAGTTAGAGGTCATTATGGTCAAGTAGTTTCCATTTGTATAAGAGCAGTTTCCTTAATTGCTTGGGTAAAAATAGAGGGTCATTATAAGGAATGATTAAAATGTCAACCAGTTAGGATCTCAGTTACATATAAACTTATGGCTTATGAAAATACTTGCCACCCCTTGAAAATATATAACTTTAATAATAATGACTTCTGATGGGGCCCTCTATTCCTAATTCTGTTCATAATCTTTCCATTTTCACATAAGTCCTTCTTACATCTGAGCTATCATTTATTTACCAAAATTCTTTTGCATATTTTGTTTGGTAACTCCCAATACAGATTGTCCAGAGAGTTTTTCATTTCCTAAATGAATGGCAGAGAAGGTACCCAGATTGGTGGGGGAAGGAGTTTATTTATTTATTTATTTTTATATCTATATACATTTATATATTTATATCTCCATAATTTTCATAAAATCCTCTAACAAATTTTATTCTGCCAAGTGCTAGGTATTTTAACTGCTAGTATATTGGCAACTGTGAAGACCAGTAACCAGGGCACCTGTGTAGCTCAGTTTGTTAAGTGCCTGACTCTTGATTTCGGTTCAGGTCATGATCTCAGGGTCATTAGATCAAGCCCCGAGTTAGGCTCCATGCTGGATGTGGAGCATACTTAAGAGTCTTTCTCTCCCTTTCCCTCTGTCCTTCCCCCTCCCCGCCTCCCCCAACTCATGTGCACCTGTATCCACACTCTCTCTTAAAAAAAAAAAAGACCAATAACCCACCCAGTATTTCCACTCTTAGGGTCACTGTTCAGTCCACATGCATGCAAGACTAAAAGATTTGATTTCTAATCTGTACTGCCAGGGATACAGCGATCATACCACACAGTTAATTCTGTCTCCTATATTTGTAGCAAAGAACGTAATTATAGTTAGTGTAGCTAAGAACATACTTTCTTTTAACTGAATAGACTACCGTGTGGTTTCTGTAATTCTGATAAGAAAAAAATATTCACAGAATGAAAAATGTGGGTTTGTTCTATCTACTTAGGAGGTCATTATAGTGGCATATTGTAGAAAAAACAAACAACTATCCCTTTGGGATGTAAATGAATTGCAAGGCAGTATGTGGGCAATCTGCATAATACTTGATGAAAATAAACAACTTACATTTCCCTTTTTTATTGTAAGGATGAACAGCAATTATGTGGGAGAATTTTAGAAATGGTAGTGTTTGCGTAAGGTACAGGAAGAGCTGTATGTATTAGCTAATATATTTCTATAAATAAAAATGAAATGTTGGGGCACCTGAGTGGCTCAGTCGTTAAGTGTTTGCCTTTGGCTCAGGTAATGATCCTGGGGTCCTGGGATAGAGCCCTGCATTGGGCTCCCTGCGTGGCAGGAAGCCTGCTTCTCCCTCTCCCACTCCCCCTGCTTGTGTTCCTGCTCTTGCTGTCTCTCTCTGTCAAATAAATAAATAAAATCTAAAAAATGAAATGTTAAGTCTTAGAACCAAATATTATTCTGCTTTGCCTTTTAGACAGATTTTGAGACTTCTTAAAAAGCCATCAGGGAGGAATTTTATGTAATATTTCATTCCAGAATTTATGTACCAATTTCTCCCATCACATTATTCTTCTTTAATTATAAATATATTATCACATACTGAAAAATCATCACTATCCATTGACTGTATTGTTATAACATTGACAGTTAGCTTTTATGATTTGTCATATTATAATAATACATTAGCAAGTATAAATTTTGGAAGTCATTTTAGCTTGCTGGAGGCATTTAATTATATCATATACACTATACATACTTATTTGCTATGTTTCAGTTTTCTTATTTGTTTGTAATTTATACCCTCGCTGTTTCCAAAAGTCATTTGAAGCAGCTTATTTTAATTATAATTATATTGGCTAGGTTTTTCAGAGATGTTCCAGATTTTTTTCCTCACTTAACAAGAGCAGCATACATAAGTGAAAATGGAAGTTGCTTTGTTCTTATTCTCACGGCTCATTTCAAATTATGTGTTTTGCAGAGGTTAATATCATGTGGGCTGGACACCAAACCCACCACAGTTCTGAAGACTATAACTTATCCACAGCACTGAGACAATCTGTTTTCCAAATATATACTTCCTGGGTAAGTTGTATAAATGTGATAAATGTGATAATATAATACATTTTTTAAAGTCTCAATTGTTTCTATTTCCTCTAAGTAAACTAAAGAAAGTGTTTTAGTAAAACACTTTAGTTTTTAGTTTTCTCCTTCTATAAGGCAAGACACATAAGAAGCAAGTGATGTTTTATAATGGTAGTCTTTTATTTGATAAAACAAAGCAAAGCAAAACAACAAAAAACAACTTCACCTTGAGGTATAAAGCAAGGTGAGAGATGATTGGGTGTCTATTTTTTTTTATTTACTATAACTAATGAAAGTGATATATAGACAATGTATCTCAGTTCAAATATATGCAAACAAAGATTTCATTTGAAACTTTTAAAAGCAGTTTTTAAAAATTCGATTCCCATTTCTGCATGCCCAAGTGAAATCTACTTAAATTCTTTGCTTTTCATTTACATATTAGAGCAGTTAATATGATGCTCAATAAAAATTTGGGCTCTAAAATATTTTTACCCTAGGATATGAGCAGACTAATGAAAACCAGAAATAGTCTGTAGTTTGAAGTTTCTTCTGATTCACTGGGCAAACCTGACCCACTTGGTAATAGCCCTCATTTGTGATTGTCACTCTTTAGATCTCCATAGCTATCCAAACTACTGCTACAAAGAGGCATATTGAGCTAGAAGGTCAGCATTATCGGGGCATCTGGCTGGCTCAGTCCATAGAGCATCTCACTCTTGATTTTGGGATCATGGGTTCGAGCACTCATTGGGTGTAGAGATTACTTTAAAAGAAAAAGAAAGAGTTATCGATGTGTAAGTGCTATTAACTATAAATTACAATGATCTAACTTTCGTATGGTCCTTTATAGTTTACAAGGCACTTTTAGATATCATTTATTGAATACTTTCTGTGTGCCAGACAATCTTCTAAGATCTATTTATGCATTAACTTATTTGATCTTCATGGCAACTTTAAGACACAGGTACTATTATCACTCTTATTTTATTTATTTATTTATTTTAATTTTTT
>NW_022592349.1:0-3703 GCF_004348235.1 Phoca vitulina
TCCCCCCCTTCATTCTTCCCCTCCTGCTACATTCTTCTTCTTCTTTTGGAGGTAAATGCTTTTAAAACAACTAAAGAGATAGGTCTTTAACCTCCACCTTTGTCGATTCTTTGTTCCACCATTTAGCTTCTGTGGAAGTTATAGGAAGTAATTTAAATATATGTTATTACTCTCTAATTGGACCTCATCTGATTAGCTCATCCCCTTCTGAACTCATAACATAGATACATTATGATGAGTTTTTAAAGCAAATCCTGAAAAGTCCAACAAAATGGACAATGATTTTTTTTTGTAATGAAGTTTGTAAGTAATAGGTTCTGAAATGTTTAATAATGGGTATGTTTTAAAGAGAAAATGGTGTTTGGATTATTTCAGGATCTCACTCTGTAAGGAGTTTTAAAAGACTTAGGAGATTCACCAAGTTTATTACCTCTTAATAAACTTTCACACAATAGTGCCACAGGATTCTTGGTTTATCTCTTATTTGTAGCCGTATAAACTAGCCAATCAACCAGAGATTAAGGTTCTAGGTTATTTCAAGGATTATACCTGGGAAGTTAGAGGTCATTATGGTCAAGTAGTTTCCATTTGTATAAGAGCAGTTTCCTTAATTGCTTGGGTAAAAATAGAGGGTCATTATAAGGAATGATTAAAATGTCAACCAGTTAGGATCTCAGTTACATATAAACTTATGGCTTATGAAAATACTTGCCACCCCTTGAAAATATATAACTTTAATAATAATGACTTCTGATGGGGCCCTCTATTCCTAATTCTGTTCATAATCTTTCCATTTTCACATAAGTCCTTCTTACATCTGAGCTATCATTTATTTACCAAAATTCTTTTGCATATTTTGTTTGGTAACTCCCAATACAGATTGTCCAGAGAGTTTTTCATTTCCTAAATGAATGGCAGAGAAGGTACCCAGATTGGTGGGGGAAGGAGTTTATTTATTTATTTATTTTTATATCTATATACATTTATATATTTATATCTCCATAATTTTCATAAAATCCTCTAACAAATTTTATTCTGCCAAGTGCTAGGTATTTTAACTGCTAGTATATTGGCAACTGTGAAGACCAGTAACCAGGGCACCTGTGTAGCTCAGTTTGTTAAGTGCCTGACTCTTGATTTCGGTTCAGGTCATGATCTCAGGGTCATTAGATCAAGCCCCGAGTTAGGCTCCATGCTGGATGTGGAGCATACTTAAGAGTCTTTCTCTCCCTTTCCCTCTGTCCTTCCCCCTCCCCCCCTCCCCCAACTCATGTGCACCTGTATCCACACTCTCTCTTAAAAAAAAAAAAGACCAATAACCCACCCAGTATTTCCACTCTTAGGGTCACTGTTCAGTCCACATGCATGCAAGACTAAAAGATTTGATTTCTAATCTGTACTGCCAGGGATACAGCGATCATACCACACAGTTAATTCTGTCTCCTATATTTGTAGCAAAGAACGTAATTATAGTTAGTGTAGCTAAGAACATACTTTCTTTTAACTGAATAGACTACAGTGTGGTTTCTGTAATTCTGATAAGAAAAAAATATTCACAGAATGAAAAATGTGGGTTTGTTCTATCTACTTAGGAGGTCATTATAGTGGTTTATTGTAGAAAAAACAAACAACTATCCCTTTGGGATGTAAATGAATTGCAAGGCAGTATGTGGGCAATCTGCATAATACTTGATGAAAATAAACAACTTACATTTCCCTTTTTTATTGTAAGGATGAACAGCAATTATGTGGGAGAATTTTAGAAATGGTAGTGTTTGCGTAAGGTACAGGAAGAGCTGTATGTATTAGCTAATATATTTCTATAAATAAAAATGAAATGTTGGGGCACCTGAGTGGCTCAGTCGTTAAGTGTTTGCCTTTGGCTCAGGTAATGATCCTGGGGTCCTGGGATAGAGCCCTGCATTGGGCTCCCTGCGTGGCAGGAAGCCTGCTTCTCCCTCTCCCACTCCCCCTGCTTGTGTTCCTGCTCTTGCTGTCTCTCTCTGTCAAATAAATAAATAAAATCTAAAAAATGAAATGTTAAGTCTTAGAACCAAATATTATTCTGCTTTGCCTTTTAGACAGATTTTGAGACTTCTTAAAAAGCCATCAGGGAGGAATTTTATGTAATATTTCATTCCAGAATTTATGTACCAATTTCTCCCATCACATTATTCTTCTTTAATTATAAATATATTATCACATACTGAAAAATCATCACTATCCATTGACTGTATTGTTATAACATTGACAGTTAGCTTTTATGATTTGTCATATTATAATAATACATTAGCAAGTATAAATTTTGGAAGTCATTTTAGCTTGCTGGAGGCATTTAATTATATCATATACACTATACATACTTATTTGCTATGTTTCAGTTTTCTTATTTGTTTGTAATTTATACCCTCGCTGTTTCCAAAAGTCATTTGAAGCAGCTTATTTTAATTATAATTATATTGGCTAGGTTTTTCAGAGATGTTCCAGATTTTTTTCCTCACTTAACAAGAGCAGCATACATAAGTGAAAATGGAAGTTGCTTTGTTCTTATTCTCACGGCTCATTTCAAATTATGTGTTTTGCAGAGGTTAATATCATGTGGGCTGGACACCAAACCCACCACAGTTCTGAAGACTATAACTTATCCACAGCCCTGAGACAATCTGTTTTCCAAATATATACTTCCTGGGTAAGTTGTATAAATGTGATAAATGTGATAATATAATACATTTTTTAAAGTCTCAATTGTTTCTATTTCCTCTAAGTAAACTAAAGAAAGTGTTTTAGTAAAACACTTTAGTTTTTAGTTTTCTCCTTCTATAAGGCAAGACACATAAGAAGCAAGTGATGTTTTGTAATGGTAGTCTTTTATTTGATAAAACAAAGCAAAGCAAAACAACAAAAAACAACTTCACCTTGAGGTATAAAGCAAGGTGAGAGATGATTGGGTGTCTATTTTTTTTTATTTACTATAACTAATGAAAGTGATATATAGACAATGTATCTCAGTTCAAATATATGCAAACAAAGATTTCATTTGAAACTTTTAAAAGCAGTTTTTAAAAATTCGATTCCCATTTCTGCATGCCCAAGTGAAATCTACTTAAATTCTTTGCTTTTCATTTACATATTAGAGCAGTTAATATGATGCTCAATAAAAATTTGGGCTCTAAAATATTTTTACCCTAGGATATGAGCAGACTAATGAAAACCAGAAATAGTCTGCAGTTTGAAGTTTCTTCTGATTCACTGGGCAAACCTGACCCACTTGGTAATAGCCCTCATTTGTGATTGTCACTCTTTAGATCTCCATAGCTATCCAAACTACTGCTGCAAAGAGGCATATTGAGCTAGAAGGTCAGCATTATCGGGGCATCTGGCTGGCTCAGTCCATAGAGCATCTCACTCTTGATTTTGGGATCATGGGTTCGAGCACTCATTGGGTGTAGAGATTACTTTAAAAGAAAAAGAAAGAGTTATCGATGTGTAAGTGCTATTAACTATAAATTACAATGATCTAACTTTCGTATGGTCCTTTATAGTTTACAAGGCACTTTTAGATATCATTTATTGAATACTTTCTGTGTGCCAGACAATCTTCTAAGATCTATTTATGCATTAACTTATTTGATCTTCATGGCAACTTTAAGACACAGGTACTATTATCACTCTTATTTTATTTATTTATTTATTTTAATTTTTT
>NW_022592350.1:0-3703 GCF_004348235.1 Phoca vitulina
GCAGGGAGTCTGCTTCTCCCTCTGACCCTCCCCCCTCTCATGTGCTTGCTCTCTCTCATTCTCTCTCTCTCAAATAAATAAATAAAAAATCTTTAAAAAAAAAAAAAAGATTATGTGTAAATTTTATCTAGTAGAATTCTCCTCTCAACTCTATTTACAATAGAATAATTGAAACAAACAATAAAGGATAGTCTAAATATGTAAAAATAGATCAGTGAAATAAATTGTACTACATCTGTACTATGGAATGCTATGAAGTAACTTTTTTTTATTAGTTTCAGAGGTAGAATTTAGTGATTCATCAGTTGCATATAACACCCAGTGCTCATTACATCAAGTGCCGTACTTAATGCCCATCACCCAATTATCCCTTCCCCTCACCCACCTCCCCTCCAGCAACCCTGTTTGTTTCCTAGAGTTCAGAATCTCTTATGGTTCACCTCCCTCTCAATTTTCATCTTATTTTTTTTTTCCTTCCCTTCCCCTATGTTCATCTGTTTTGTTTCTTAAATTCCACGTATGAGTGAAATCATATGGTATGAACTAATTTTAAAGTATGTTGTAAGAATATCAAATAACATGGGAAAATATTTAATATGTTTTGCAAAGTTGGTAAGTTAGGCTACAAAATAGTAGGTTCAATGTAAGACATTTATTTCGAAATGAAAATTTATATATATGCATACATGCATGCATAAATATACATATAGAAACCTTCAGTTCTATTCCTTTGTTAATATCTTAGTGATATAATTACAAGCGATTTAAATTTCTTCTTTGCATTTTATATTTTTTGTACTATCTACAGTGAAATATATTGGTTTTTATTTGAAGAACAAATACTTGGACATAATAAGGAATAAAATACTTACAACACAAAAAAACCCATAAGTAAAAGGGAAAGATAAATGACAAACAGGAAAAATATTTGCAATAATGGCAACAAATAAAAAGCATTTGTCTATCTAATAAGTAATGAGTCATATAAATAATTTTTTAAAAGACATGATCTCCCCAAAAGAGAAATAGAAGATGCAAAATTTTATTCCACCAGAAAGTGCCAATGGCCAGTAAGCATATAAAAATTGTTCTAGTTTGCTAGTAATAAAATTAAAAATTAACATAGAAATTCAGTTTCTTCATAAAACTTGAAAAATTGAAAAATATTCAGTGTTAGGGGTGGTGTAGTAAGCAATATATTATTTTGTTTAGGGCTGTGTAAATTAGTATAATCTCTCTAAAAATCAATTTGGCACATTTGTGTGAGGATTCTTTACTGTTCATACATTTTGATGCAAGAACCTCTCTTGTAGAAGAGATGGAGGCAATGATTTTACATGTAAGTTTGTTCAGTGCCAACCATTAGTGATAACTTGAAAATAATCATTAATAGATAAATGAATGAATGGTTCAATTATAAAGCATGAATTTAAGGAAATATCATGCAATCATTTAAGTGATTTTGAAGAACATTTAATGCTGTAGTGCAATAATCACCATATAATATTAAATGAAAAAATAAGATGCCAACCCTGCACACATATGATTAATTTCTAATTTTGTAAATATATGCTTACAGAAAGAGGCTGAAAGGGTATATGCAAAATTTAAAAGTGATCTACTTCAACTGGTAAAAAGTGGAGATTTATTTTCTTATTTTTATTTCCTATATTTCTAAATTTTCTACAGTGAGCTACCTTTGTTATATAATAGCAATAAAAACCTTATGAATGAAAGTGTTTATAATCATATAATGACCAAGCCAGCAATTCTGAGTATCTAATATACTTATGCTTTGTGCTTTACATTCATTCTCTCATTTTCTTCTTACAGCTATGATTTAAATGCAATCATTATCCTTTCTATATCAGAGATGAGTAAAAAAATTTAAAGCAGATAAATAATTTTGTAGTTAAGAAACTTTGTAATTGCATGGAAATTAAGTGACAGAGCCACAATCAGAAAAATTTACAATAAGAGCAATTATGAGGTTTTCAACAAAGCATACAAAATGAACATAACCTAAACTTTAAGTGTCACCTTTGGTCCTTCCTCTGCTTCACTGTTGAGCTTCTTACCATTTATTTGACAGGTCAGTTTCCTTTGTTTCTGTGCCTTTGCATGTGACATCATTTCTGCCTACACATACTCCCTTCTCCACCTGGCTAACCTTCCTTCTGATTTTCAAATTCAGCTCTGTCTTTGTGTGGTGCTTCCAAAGGGACTAGTCATCTTCTCTACTTTCCTATACCCTTTAAAAATATTTCAAGTATTCAGATATTATAATTGCCTATTTACATCTAGATCTGTAAGCTCCTTCAGAAAATTCTGTCTCAGTCATCGTTACAGGAGGAAGTCCAGTGTCTAGTCAGATAAGCTATTAATATGGGCTTTAGGATGACTGGATGAATGAAAACATGAACTTGACACAGTTCATTCTCCCCAGAGTTTCCATTCATCATTGGAATTCTTACTTTTCTCAATGACTGCTCTCCCTTTAGTCAGAACTCCACTTTCATGAGAAGCTCCATTTCAGGACAAAGTGTAGTGTTTGGTGCTGGTGAAGAGGATTGGAAAGGTAGAGGGAGGAGAGATGGAATGGCCTGTTGGATTCCCATAGAACTTCTGGAAACTACTGGGGAAGAAGAGATGGCACCCTGGCTCAAGAGTGGGAGGCATCACAGAACCTGGTGGCTCATGGCCAGCCCACAGGCCCTTCCCACCTAGTCCCTCCAGAACTTCTGCAGAACGTTTCTCTGCTAATCATTTGACTGACTGCCCCAGGAATAGGAACCCACTCTTCTAGGCCTTCTGCACCCATAAAGTTGTCCTAAAGAAGTAGTGTACTCTGATGTGCTCTCCTTCGTGAATGTTCCATTGAGGCAAGTCTTCCCTGAGTTAATTAGAGGAAAGTTGAACTTGGAGGAAGTATATGTCCTGTGGAGGCTGCAGGTCTGGGTCAGAAAGCTTTAGAGGGTAGAACTGGGGAAAAAAAAAAAACTAGAAATCTCAATCTTTTTGTGGTCTCAGATCTCACTTATGACATAGCAAGAGAGGAACTGATGAGATCTTCCCAGTGTGCACACAGGAATAGAATGGGGTGTCCCTCCAAATCCTGCCAAACCTGGTCCAGTTGAGCACTGGAACTTGGAGAGGAGCCCTTGGCTAATCTGGCCATTAACAGAAACCTTACCTGTGCCCAGCAGGGAAATCTGCCTTGCTCAGCTCTGCCTGACACCCATACTTCATGCTTGCCCTTGAGTGTTTGAAGACCTCTGGTTCTGTTGTCAGAAGAACCAAAAGAGGAACCAGAAAGTCTTACTTTCTATCCTGCATGAGCCATTAGTGGCTGGACTCAAAGCCAGGTCCCTGCTGCCTCCTTTGTCAGGCACATGTGAGCACACTACATGGGCTGGCCATGCTCCCAGTCCTGACTTAGGAGAGTTATTCCCAGCTATGCCTCTTTTGTCCTCAGAGCGAGCTAAAGGGCTGGCACTTGTATTTTCCCCCAGGTGTTATTGGGCTTACCTTAGCTCCTCTTTCTTCCCTTCCTCAATGGTGCCTGACCTTTCTTGAATCTATTGTCCTTTAAGACCACAATGAATTTCAGATGACAATAGGATGAATTTCAAGAAAAGAAAAGAAAACAAAAACAAAAACAAAAACCCTCTTGGCTAAGGGGAAGTAGCATTTTGTGGAATAA